>NC_143577.1:78393758-78618689 GCF_048544385.1 Mastigoproctus giganteus | reverse complement strand
ACAACAACAACAACTACCACTAATGGAAATATTTTTGTAATGATGTTGTCATTATTTCTTAAGTGCTTTACTTCCACCTGCGCACGTGCAGACACACACACACACACACACACACACACACACACACACACACACTATACTTACTAAGAGAAATATATTTGTAAGATTTTTATGTCTTACAGTTTCTTGATGTTTCAGGTTTCCGTTGCATTTGTACTGTGTATAACAATCCCCATTTGCAAATTCAGCATTATTAATGATTTATTGTTGTTGATTTTATAACCTTTATATGAATATATTAAGGATAATTATTTTTTTAATTAGTACCAAAAAAAAACGGTATTTTTGTATCAATACTGGAATTTGAATACCAGAAAAAAATGGCCAGGATCTCGGGATTATAATTATTATTATTTGATTTTTAGGAGCATTAGCAACAAAGGCCATTTGCGGTGGCCATTCCCCGACCTTTCCACATCCTCCGTATTTGGTGGTGACAGGATCGAACCCCGGTCTAGTCAAGAAGCGTGTGTTACGCACTCTGCTCCTTTCCACCTGGCTACGAGGCGCCTCGGGATTATAAGCCCTATTTCCAGCCATTTATCATTATTACAGCTAATGACTTGTTCCAGATAAGTATATGACTGCACCTTTTCAATGACTGCTCTTTCAATCATTATATCCCTTTCAATCAATATATCCCTTGTGGCATCCTTGTTCATCATTACTTTTGTTTTAGCCATATTCATCTTTAGTCCACAATCCTTACTAGCTCTGCATAACTGATTAAGATTTTCCTCTAATTCTTTGGGATCGTGGTTTATGATCACAATGTTATCTGCAAATCGTAAATGGTTCAGGTACTCTCCATTCACATTTACTCCTTTCTGTGACCAGTCTAATCTTCTGAAAGCTTCCTCAAGGGCAGCAGTAAACAACTTTGGAGATATTGTGTCTCCTTGTCGAACTAGGCACCTGCGAGATGATCTGATTGAGGTGTATAAAGCCTTTGTTTGAGAGAATGGTTTGAGTATGCTCAATGCTGATGGGATTCTTCCTCTTGCTCAGAATAATCTCCTGAGAGGGCATAAATTCAAATTGAGGAAAGACAGTTGTAGGATAGATGTGCAGAAGTTTGCCTTTAGCCAGTGGGTGGTTGATTGCTGGAACAAACTTCCATCTGTCATTATAGAGGTTGATGGTTTAAACAGATTCAAGGCAGAACTAGACAAACATTTGGAGCGAGTGGATGGGAGAAATGAGAAGGGTGGGTGGGTGGATGTGTGTGTGTGGTTTTTTTTTTTTTTTTTTTTGGCTAATGCTATATAAGCTTGCTTTCTTGCATCATGTTCCCTTGCTAATGCTAAACTCCTTTCTCAATTTTAAATTTGCTACTGTCTTTATCTAATAAAGGAAGTAGCATTCTTTATTTTCTTCAAAATCATAATATATGGGGTATCTATGCCTTGTTTTTCCAGTGCCCGAAACATTGCCTTATGCTGTATGGAATCAAATGCCTTTTCATAATCCACAAATGTCATGCATAATGGTGTTTTTTTATTCATTTGCTTTCTCCATTAGCTGTGATATTATGTGAAGGTGATCCATAGTTGAGAATCCTGCCCTAAAGCCAGCTTGCTCCTTCAGTCGATTCTCATCAAGTATTCTTTCTAATCTGTTAGTAATGACCCTTGTGAAGAACTTGTAGATGTGGGATAACAAGCTAATTGGTCTATAATTTCTGATTTATTCCCTTTCTTATGCAGCAAAACTATGATTGCATTATTCCACTCCTTAGGCATCATGTGCCCTTGGCATGTGCCTTAGGCATCACACCTTTTCTAATGCATTTTGTGAAGGGTCTTGTCAGTTTTTGTGTCGCGTCTCTTCCTCCCAGTTTTAACAGCCCTACGGTAACTTCATCATCATCACCACCAAATACGGAGGATGCAGAAAGGTCAGGGATTGACCACCGCACCGGAGCAATATGGCCTTAGTTGCTAATGCTCCTAAAAACCAAAATAATAACAATAACAAATAACAGTAACTTCATCTTTCCCCGGTGTTTTCTGATTCTTCATTTTCTTCAATACATGTGCTACCTAATCCAGAAGGATATCGGGTATGTCGTATGTGTTACTAATTTGCAATCCATCTTCCCTACTGCTGGCATCATTCCCTCGCTTCTTATATAATTCTCTATAGTAGTCTTCTGCTATTTATAAGTACACCATCGTATTCTTCGGTTTCAGTATCATTTGTCTTTCTTTATTACTGCTCATGGCTGCTGATTTTTAAGTCCTTTGTTTTCCCTTAATGCTTGTTCTACTTTTCTTGTATCAAATCTTCGTATGTTCTCTCTGAGTCTCTTTCTAATGACTTTGAATAACTCAGTATACTGAATTTTCTCCATCATCATCATCAGCCATTTTCAATCCACTGCAGGATGAAGGCCTCTCCAGCAACTTTCCAGTTCCTTCTGTTTTGAGCACTGGCCATCCATTTACTACCCACAAACTCATCAATTTCATCTATCCATCTCCGCCTTTGTCTTCCAGGTTTTCTTCTAGCTCCTCTTGGATACCATTCTGTTATTTTCTTAGTCCATCTGTCTCCTTGTCAGTGTTTATCTTGCTCTTCATTTATCGTTTTCGGTTCATCATAACAAGTGTTTCTTTTCTTCTTTGGATTTCTTCTTTACCTATAGGTTTCTTGGGCTTTATCACTTTCAGAAAGTTGTAATATTCCTCGTCAATATCTTGGTCCTGAGCAGTGTGCTGAAGCTCAAACTTGTTTCTAAGTTCCAGTATATACTGCTTTTTCTCCTCTTCTGTTATCTCAAAGACCTGTGTGTTATTTACTCGAGTCAGTTTTTTCTTTCTTTTCTTACATCTATATCAAGTGTGCATCTTACCATTCTGTGATCACTTTCAATTTACCTTGTTCAGAATGGTAACTTCATTCACGATATATCTTCTGTTAGGGCGCCTCCGTAGCCAGGTGGGAAGGAGCAGCAGTGAATAGCATACGCTTCTTGATTAGACCGGGGTTCGAGCCCGTCACCACCAAATATGGAGGATGCGGAAAGGTCAGGGAATGACCACCGCATATCCCGGAGCAATATGGCCTTAGTTGCTAATGCTCCTAAAATCCAAAAAAAAAAAAAAAAAAAAAAAAAAAAAATCTTCTGTTAGTGAGGATGAAGTCGATTTCATTAGTTGTTAATCCATTTGGCTCTTCCATGTACACTTTCTGTTCACGCTTTTCTTGAAAAAAGTGTTCATTACTGACATTCCTCGAGATTCTGCAAATTTCACAAGTCTTTCACCTCTCATTTCTCTCACCAATTCCAAAATTTCCTATAGTTCCACTTTCTGTGCTGTTTTGTCTCTTTCCAACCTTAGCATTGAAGTCCCCCATAATGATAGTGTAGTGGGTTTTCTGCTTATCTAGAAGACTGTCAATTTCGGTGTACATTTCTTCAACCTCTTCATCATAACTCGACGTTGGTGCATAAATCATTATAACCTTTAGCTTGTACTGCTTAGAAATCCTGAGTAGACGTCTTGACACCCTTGGTGATGTACTTTTGATGTACATATTACAGTACGTATTAATTAAGTTATGTATGTAAGCGTAAATTTATTTTTATTTTGCTAACTGGAAATATTCTTCCGATTTTCATGTATCGATTTAACTTTGTTAATTGGTAAGGTAATAAAGTTAAATTTGTGCTTTTTAGCCTTAAAGTGGGGGGTCCACTGTATTTTGTTGGGAGATCCCCCAGATTTAGGTTTTGTGCTATCGAACTCGTGCTTGTTTGAGACCATAAAAAATTGGGACTTCAAAGCATGCAGATCGTGATTTTTAAAGAGAGCAGACGGTACACGAAATCTAGATGCTGTAGATGAGGTTGTGCTTAGCAGCGATGAAGAGAAAGAAAATTAAATGAATGTATATTATCCAACATATAAGTCAGAGTTTGTATTGTAAGATGTGTTCAGTTATTACTATTTAAGTTACTAATATTTTCAAAATAAAGTTAAAATATTAAGTTATTACTACTATACAAAATAAGTTTCCGATAGTTATAAAAAAATGGTATCTTTTTGTTATGAAACATAACCCCCCGTTTTGTACTGGTTCTTAGTCTCGTATAACATTTCGCTGTCAAAGGATACAAATGAATTAATAGAAAAATGCACAAAGATGGAGCAGTATAGAACACAAGCTGCCGAGGCTAATAGAAGGAAAGCAAGAAAAAGAAAAGAATAAAGTATGAAAAGGGAAAGAATTTGAAGAACCTAAAAGATGTGTTAAATTATCTGAAATTGAAGGCTGAATCTACTCTTAATTGGCTGAAAGGAGCCAATTAGGATTAGAGAAGCTGAAAGGGAAAACGAAATAAATAAATAAATAAATAAATTTTCTGTTTATACTCCGGGACGACCAAACGGTCAGAGGAGTTCACAAGATAGACAGATTACAAGAAACAGCACCGTATTCAGCAGTCACGGGCTTGAACCCCGGTCACTCAAAGCACGTGTACTTATGCACCCGCGCGCCTGACCACTAGGCTACGGCGGCCTTTATATATGATTAATAAGTTAAAAATAATAAGAATAATAAAAAAATAGTGAGCATCAAATTGAAGTGCTCACTCACTCAAAAAAAATAAACTAAGGGAAAGAAAAAGCTTGATGCAAACTAAAGATGGTTGGTACATAAATCAAGTATTTCATCAGGGGACTACACCTGATTATGTATCAAATTACTGTATTTCTGTATAAACTTATAGTTATGGATTAAAGATTTAAAAAAACCTCTGGAAAACAAAATATATTTTATTAAAAAGGAGGGAGAAAATGCTAGATCCTCCAAAAACATAAGCAAGGTTGTCTCAACACAGTGTATATAATTAAATTAAAGTAAAAAAAAAAAAAAAATTACAGTGAATACCTTGATTTCATGTATATTACCTCAAGTTGACGTCGTATTTGTAATAAAATTAAAACAATTAAAAAAAATTTGTAGTAGAAAAGGATGAATGAATAAATAATACAGTAAAAGCTAATTTTATATGTCAAAAAAGGAATGGTATTAATTTTGCAAGTCAAAAATAAGATATAAAGAGAGGTGAATTTTTGAATGAGAAATTTGGTGAAGATGTAAATTTCGAAGTCAAAAATATATTAAGTTTAAAAGACAATGCTATAGAAATGGGAAATAAAGAAGGGCAAGGGAAGGAAAAAAGTAGTAGTAAAACAAAAGAGGCAAAAATAGCAGAGAAGAAGGAAAGTAAGCATGTCTGAATCGCCCTTGTATTTCACTAATAGTTCAATGGACAGAAGAATGGAGAGTAGAAAGTAAAAAGATATAAAGCAAAGAAAAGTGTTTAAAGGATACATAAGCAAGCTAGGTGTGTAAACACCTAATATCTTAGAGAGGGTCTTGTCTAAGAGAATGTTAGTGGAAGGAGAAACTAATACCATAAACCAGCGATATGTTTTGGAATATCGAAAAATATACAGCCAAAAATAAAAATATATAAAAAATTAAAATAATGTAAATAAATATGCATGAATTCAGAAAATAGTAATAATGAAAACACAAAAACTAATAAATACCTGGAATTCAGTAAATTAATTCATACTTCATCAAGGTAGGTATAGCAAAGCTATGCATTAATGACAGTATGCTGCTGCAACAAGATATGGAAATGTTGGATAGATGGGCTGAGAAGTGGCAACTGAAGTTTAACAATGACAAATACAAAGTACTGCATATGGGTAGCAGTAATCCCAGAGAAATGTACCAATTTTACTCAGGGTAGCGGCAAATGAAAGAGACTGAGAGTAATTGGGCAGTCAGATAGGAAGTTTTCTGAGCAGTGCAGACAGTTGCCAGAGTAGGTCATGGGGTCTTGTCAATGATATACAGGAATTTTGTGAGCAGGGATACGGAGATATTATCCCCTTGTATAAGGCAATGGTGAGGCCACACCTTGAGTACTGCGAACAGGTCTGGAAGCCTCATTTTAGGAAGGATGTAGAGTTGCTAGAACGAGTACAGAGAAGAGCAACAAGATAACAAAGAAGGGAAGAAAGGGGTGCTCTTATGAAAAAAGGCTTAAGTTCTGCAAATGACAGCTTCTGGAGACTAGGCACTTGCGAGGCGACCTGATTGGGGTGTAAAAGGCCTTGAATGGATTGAGCAGGTGATGGGATTCTTCCTCTTGCTGAGATTGCAAACCAGAGGGGGCATAAACAGAAATTGAGGAAAGACAGTTGTCGGATAGACATAGGGAAATTTTCCTTTAGCCAGTGCGTAGTTGATTGTTGGAACAGACTTCCATCTGTTGTTGTGGAAGTTGCTTAAATTAATTTAAGACAGTCATTTAGAGTGACTGGATGGGTGAAATGGGATTTTTTTTTTTTTTTTTTTTTTTTTTTTTGCTGATGCTGTATTAGCTTGCTTTCTTGCATCATGTGCTGCTACTAATTCTAATGCTAATAACATAGGATGAAAATACAATATAAACAGTAGCAAAGAGCTATGACAACTATGGAGTTGTCATAGCTCTTTGGCTCAGAAAAGGAAACAGTATATAAAGAATAATGCAGACTGAAAAGAGCTATGTAAAAGAGGGAAGAACTAGTACCCTCTATAGATATTTTTAGTATAATATGGAAATGAGATAAGCATTAGAATAAAAATGAGCCAGCTGAAATGAGACCAGAACAAAAACAAAGTTTTAAAAAGGTTTCAAAGAGTGAATGCAAGGAGATAAGAAAGGCTGTTATGGCAAAAAACAATCCAGAACAAAAAGGCAACATGCCATAGATGAAAAGAAGAAGAATATATAATATTATTTCAATTTAAATGATTATTAAATGATGCAAAATAAAAAATTAAAAATAAACTTAGGTAGTAAAGAAGCATTAACATCATTCAAATAGAAGTTATATGCTGCTTTTTACCTATGTAAACTCTAGAAGGAAATGGATGAATCAGATTGGTCCACTGTATATTGATGGTTCAACAGTTGAGGATCCTGCTCAGGTGGCTAACAAACTAAACGAGTATTTTGTATCTACATTCACACATGAGGAGTTATTCAGGAAGAGGAATGCCAGAGGTGAAGTAAACTCTGGCAGTGAGCTAGATGATTTTGTAATAACTGAGAGGAAAGTGGAGGAGAAATTGTTGAGGATAAACATAAAAAAAGGCACCTGGGGTGGATGGGATCTATACAGTTATATTAAAGGAGGCAGTAAAGGAAGTAAGCAAACCCTTAGCCATAATTATGAGAGCTTCTTTGGACTCACTTTGGTCTATAGGGGAGGTACCCATAGACTTGATGTGCAAATGTGACCCCAATTCACAAAGGAGGATCAAAGGATGACACAAGTAATTATAGGCCTGTGAGTTTAACTTCTGTTCCAGGAAAATTAATGGAGGCACTGGTTAAAGAAGCACTGCAAGATTATCTAGACAAGACTTCAGTTATAGCTCGGACACAGCATGGTTTTCTTAAGCGAAAGATTTGCCTGACCAATTTGATTGGATACTATGATGCAGTAACAAAAGAACTGGATGCAGGGAATAACTTTGATATTATATATTTGGATCTTAGAAAGGCTTTTGATACTGTTGCTTGCTGACCGGGCTAGCCGGGTTGGTAGAGTGCCTGCCTGGCAACCCAAAGGTCGCGGGTTCGAATCCTGCCTCGGGCTTGGATCAAAGTACTGCAAAAACCTTGGGAGGTGCATTATGGCCACAGAAGCCGATGTGCCAACAACTACCAAAAAAAAAAAAAAAAGGATACTGTTGCACATGGAAGACTGCTGCACAAATTGGAGCAGTGTGGCTGGAGGCAAATTGCTGCTATGGATAAAGGGATGGTTGAGGGGGAGAAGGCAGAGAGTGGTAATCAATGGACACTGCTCATCGTGGACTAATGTTATTAGTGGAGTCCCTCAGGGTTCAGTGTTGGGTCCATTATTGTTTTCTGTATTTATAAATGATATTGATGATGGTATATCAAGCTTAATGTCCAAGTTTGCAGACGATACAAAGGTTGGCAGGGTTGTAAGGACACTACTGATGCTATGCTGCTGCAACAGGATCTGGAAAGGTTGAGCAGATGGGCTGAGAGGTGGCAAATGAAGTTTAACATTGACAAAAGTAAAGTACTACATATGGGAAACAGCAACCCCAGAGCAACGTATCAACTCTGTGGTACTGACAGTGGTAGAGAATGAAAAGGACCTGGGGGTAATTGTTCAGGCAGATATGAAGTTCTCTGAGCAGTGCAGACAGGCTGCAAGAATAGTTCATGGTGTCTTGTCAATGATATACAGGAATTTTTCTAGCAGGGATAAGGAGATGATTATTCCCTTGTATAAGGCAATGGTTAGGCCACACCTTGAGTACTGTATACATGTCTGGAGGCCTCATTTCAAGAAGGTTGTAGAGATGCTGGAATGAGTATAGAGAAGGGCAACAAGACTAGTGAATGGAACAAAGGGTTGCTCTTACTAAGAAAGGCTTAAGTTTTGCAAATTACAGTGTCTGGAGACTAGGCACCGGTGAGGGGATCTGATTTGATAGAGGTGTATAAAGCCTTGAATGGTTTGAGCATGTTCAGTGCCGATGGGATTCTTCCTCTTGCTCAGAATAATTACCCGAGAGGGCACAAATCCAGATCGAGGAAAGACAGATGTAGGATAGATGTGCGGAAATTTGCCTTTAGCCAGTGGGTAGTTGGTTGGTGGAACAGACTTCGATCCCTTATTGTGGAAGTTGATAGCCTAAATAAATTTAAGGCTCAGCTGAACAGGTATTTCGAATGAATGGAGGGGTGAAATGGAAGTGGTTTTTTTTTAGCTAATGCTGTATAAGCTTGCTTTCTTGCATCATATGCCTCTACTAATGCTAATGCGATTACTCTCAAAATAGTTGTTTGTTGTTTGGTTTTTAGGAGCATTAGCAACTAAGGCCATATTGCTCCGGGAATATGCGGTGGTCATTCCCTGACCTTTCCGCATCCTCCGTATTTGGTGGTGACGGTCTCGATCCCCGGTCTAATCAAGAAGCGTGTGCTATGCACTGCTGCTCCTTCCCACCTGGCTACGGAGGCACCACTCTCAAAATAGTGAAACTACCACTATGAAATTTACACCTGTACAAATACCAAATTAGAACTAACCAAAATGAAACATATTAAATCCAAATTTATGCTTGCTTAAATGACAACATATTTTTGACGTTATAATTAATAAAGTTTATAGGAACATTAGGCTAAGGTAAAGAAAGCCAACATGAGAACGATGAGAAGCGTGGGATAACTTACTGTAAAATTAGTTTCCTGACACCGGACTGTAACGCTGCTCGCTCAGTGAAGAGATGGTAGGTGTTATCGGTCTGGAGCCGAGATCAAGAAGGATATATTGATTGACAGGTAGGCGTGGCAAACGATAAAATGATTGGTGATGGGTGCGACAGACGACAAGCTTCTATGTAATCATTGGTTGGCATTATAATGTGTATTTATGAGTAAAGAATGGTGCATAATAGTTTTGTGATGAACGGTAAACAGTTAATAGTAGCGATGAATCTTTTAAAGATGGAAGAAATTTGTAAGGAAAATAAAACATTGGTTGATTTTTTGATGAAAACTAAATTAATAAATGTTTCGTTCTGTTCATTTTTATGTTCTTCATTATGTTTTTTTTCTCATTATTAAAAGCAGATTTTTGGAGTTCATGAGTGTTTTTACTATGCTGTTGATTTATGTATAGTTATGAAAAAAGGAAAAGCTTTCCTTATATTTCGTGACCTAATCTTAAACGTTAGGTTAGGAAATAATAGGAAAAGAAAGAAAGAATTTATATATATATATATATATATATAGTGAATAGCTATTGAGGTGTTGATTGATGTTATGATACGTGGGTATCCGCACGAGTGTCTTTAAAAATAAAAGTACAGTAATAAAAAATTAATATTTTGTTAATAAACAATTTATGCGCTAGTCTGCCCATGATTCTAAAGAAAAACTGTTAGGTTACCCTGTCCATTTTGGGAGGTGTTGAAGCTCCAGTGGGATTCAAGTTGAGGTAACCTGATCTTTTTTCACCATTATGGAAAGCGTTCATTAGGGCAAGTTACCATTAGTGCTTCTGAGTGCTGCTAAAGTGATACTAACCAATGTTATTATGTGTTGTGTTCGTGCACCAGTCAGCACATCGTTTGCCACGCCTACCTGTCAATCAATATATCGTTCTTGACTTTGCTCCAGACCGATAATACTTACCATCTGTTTACTGAGTGAGCAGTGCTAGAGTGCCATATCAGAAAACTAATTTTGCATAAGTTATTCAACATTTCTCGTCGTTCTCATGTTGGCTTTCTTTACCTTCGCTGAACGTTATTAATTAATTTAATACAGAGGTTGTTTAAAGGATTAGTAAATAGTGCCTAATTACTGCTTAAGTTTCCAAGTCAATGTGTGTACAGATATTTTTATGTACTTTAATGGAAATATTAGAATTCCAATTGGTTAGGTAAATAATATTAAAATTAAGTTTACTTCTTTTGTCAAATAATTCTAAACTATGATGAAGAGGACTATTTAATGCAATGCTTAAATCGAGAAAATTAGCATATTGATTACCATTATTTTCTTTGTCCAAGGTGTAAGTTTGCTCGGGTATATAGCCTCAGCTATATGTTCAAATTCAGCTATATGAGCATTCAGAACAAGAATGTCGTCCACATAGCAAAAGGCAAAGAAATTATGGTTTGAGTTACTGTTAGTATATAATTCTTCATACTAATAAAATAAACGCAAAGCATAAGTTACAGATTGATAATATGCTATAAAGATAGCATGAAATATCACCATATATTTATCCATAATGGGAATAAACTAAGAAAGTAGTATAAATGGCATTGATTTAATTGTATCTCATATTGTGACTACTCCTTCACAGCGAGTTACTTTGTATTGCACTACTTCGAATAAGTAACGCTTCACCAATAGTGAAGACTATTGTTACTTATTCTTGGGGGATAGTACCACCCAGACAGCACCGTTTCAAGGCTATTTGGCCTATCATGGGTGGGTGGGTAATTACCCAGGTGTTGCAAACACGCCAACCCAGTTTTGAAGTATAATTCCAAAATATGAGAGATGCCATTAGTATTACATAGTAGTAATACTAATAAAATAAATGCAACAAGACGTGATAAGTTACGGATTGGTAATATACTATAAAAATTGCAGTAAAATATCACCATGTATTTATCCCTAATGGGTAAAAAACTATGAAAGTAGTATAAATTTAATCAATTTAATTAGAGAAGACAATAGTCTTCTCAATTGGTGAAGTATTACTTATTCAAAGTAGTACAATACAGGGTAAGGGGTAGTCAATATAGTCGTTGTGAAGGGGTAGTCACAATATGAGATACAATTAAATCAATGCCATTTATGATACTTTCGTAGGTTATGGAAGAAAAGGAAATTTAAAATAAGTGAGAGTAAATAGGAGGGTATTTCCACAAAAATGGATAAGGTAGTCCCAATGCAGTGTTTGTTGTGTAAAACATAAGTAATTAAAGTAGAATAAGTGCTTACAGTGTAACTTAGATGCAATAATAGGTGGATATAAGTGAGAGTTAGAAAATGGCAATATTTAGAAAAATTTGAGTGAATTTGTATAAGAATGTTCTCCAATTTTTTATAAATTGTGCCATTTTCTAACTCTCACTTATAACCACCTATTATTGCATCTAAGTTACACTGTAAATACTTATTTTATCTATTTATTATTTATTTTTTTACTACTATTCTACTTTAATTATTATTTTTTACAACAAACACTGCATTGGGACTACCTTATCTATTTTTGTGGAAGTTCTGCTGCTTTACCTTCCTATTTACTCTCACTTACTTTAAATTTCCTTTTCTCCCAAAAATATGGATAAGTATAGAAATGCAGTTTTTGATACATGATCAGGTGTACTCCCCTGATGAAATACCTGATCATGTATCAATATTTATTTTTACCTTGCATCAGATTTTAAATTTTGTAATTTTTCACCATTTTTTAGACCTTTAACCAAATTATCTCACCCTTATCTGATGCTTGCTATTACTTCATATAATAAACTAATCGTTTTGCTTTACAGTTCCTTTCTCTCTAATTGGCTTTCCTATAATTTTATTTAATTTATTATATCATATAGGATATTCCCATTCTTTCTCTCACTTTCAATATTTCTGATTTCTGCTATCCTTCTATTAGTTTTGGCATTTTGTGTAATTTATGCCTCCATCTTCTCACTTTTCAATAGATTACTTCTACCTTTTATATATATATATATATATATATATATATATATATATAAATAATTATAATTATAATTATACATATATTTAAGGCGCCTCCGTAGCCAGGTGGGAAGGAGCAGCAGTGTGTAGCACACGCTTCTTTTTAATTAGACCGGGGTTCGAGCCCGTCACCACCAAATACGGAGGATGCGGAAAGGTCAGGGAATGACCACCGCATATCCCGGAGCAATATGGCCTTAGTTGCTAATGCTCCTAAACACCAAATAACAAACAAACATATATTTAAATAATATTGAAATAGCTTCAACTCATGTCTGTTCTATTTTTGATTTTCGCTGCATCAGGACCACCGCTGTTCAATTCTCTGCATTGGCGGATCGATCCTCCTTTGCCGCGATTTGTTTAGCGTTTGAAATGCAGCGATTCCCTGACCATTATTGGCCTTGTGGTCCTCTGTCGAGATGGAGCATAATGGTCAGTCTATTTTTGTTTATTTTATTTTGTTTTGTTTTATTGTAGTGGTTTAAATCTCTGTTTGGTGATGTTTCACATAAATTTTGACCTGGTGCCCGTCAGAGGGGGCCACCGTTAAATTTCTATTTAATTGGCTTTTAAATTTCAAAGAATTATCATTCGTACATTTAGATTTTCTAAAATAATTTAGAGTTTCTGCTGCAATATTTTTACTCTTGTTACCCTTCTCTTCCCTTCCTACTTGATTTGAATTTAGGTTTAATTTTGCCTTTTCACTCTTGTCTTGCCGTACTGCTGGCATTATTTTATTTTTTATTTTAATCCTTATTCTAATTTATATGGTTATATATAATTATACATATTTGAATAGCGTTTAAAATAGTTGGAAAAGGAATCTTTCATAATAAAATAAAATACTACAGCATACATCAGAGGCAGCAAAAAGCATATTCCTCTACGTGATGCTTGAAATATAACCATATAAATAAGAATAAGAGTTAAAGTAAAATAATGCCAGCAGTATGGTAAGACAAGAGTGAAAATAATCAAAATTAAACCTAAATCAAACCGAGGGGGGGAAGAGAAGGGTAACGAGAGTAAAAATATTGCAGTAGAAACTCTAAAATAATTTAGAAAATCTAAATGAAAGAATAATAAATCATTGAATTTTGAAAGCCAATTAAATAGAAAATTAGCTGTACCCCCTCTGATGGGTACCAGGTCCAAATTTATGTGAAATATCACCAACAGAGGTGTTAACCACTACAATAAAATAAAACAAAAATAAACCAAATAAAGACTGACCATTATGCCCCATCTCGACAGAGGATCACATGGCCAGTAATGGTCAGGGAATCGCTGCATTTCGATCGCTAGACAAATTGCCGCAAAGGAGAATCGATCGAAAGATCAGCCCACCAAGCATCATGTAGAGGAATATGCTTTTTGCTGCCTCTGATGTATGCTGTACTATTTTATTTTATTTTATTATGAAAGATTCTGTTTCCAACTATTTTAAATACTATTCAAATATATGTAGAATTATATCACATGACAGTAGTAGGCGAATTGCTAACTCTGCGCCTGTGCTGCCATCCGTAGTTCATTATTTGTCTATATAATCTGGTTGAGATTACCTTGTCAGTAGTGTGGCTTTGCACTGGAGTGCTCATAGCTGTTCTATTTTTTAATTTTCGCTGCATCAGGACCACCGCTGTTCAAATCTTCTGCATTGGTGGTTTGATCTGAGGATCGGATGGCAGGCTGATCTTTTGATCAATTCTCCTTTACGGCGATTTGTCTAGCGATCGAAATGCAAGGATTCCCTGACCATTATTGGCCTTGAGATGGGGCATAATGGTCAGTCTATTTTTGGTTTATTTTTGTTTTATTTTTATTGTAGTGGTTAACACCTCTGTTGGTGATATTTCACATAAATTTGGACCTGGTACCCATCAGAGGGGGTACCGCTAAATTTCTATTTAATTGGCTTTCAAAATTCAATGAATTATTATTCTTTCATTTAGATTTTCTAAATTATTTTAGAGAGTTTCTACTGCAATATTTTTACTCTTGTTACCCCCCCTTCCCGGTTTGATTTAGTTTTAATTTTGATTATTTTTGCTCTTGTCTTACCATACTGCTGGCATTATTTTATTTTAACTCTTATTCTTATATATATATATATATATATATATATATATATATATATATACACACTTTTGTATCCTGTGCTGCTGCTTTGCACATTCAAGTACAACCTGTCATATTACTTTTATATCTCAACTGTCACTTAATTAACTTATCACCCCATTTTTATCCTTACTACACACACACACACCCTCGCCAATCCAGAAGACAAATAAATGGAAAATTTAATGATATAGGTAATGATCACTGTAGAGCCTTTATTTAAAAACTATAAAAAAACAATACATTTATCCATCAGTAGAGGACTCAGAAGTTGTACTTGTTTTTGAACGTAATAATGCAGGTTTGAAGAAACTATCAAGTATTGTCTGAACAAACCTCTGCTGCTGTTCTTTAATTAGGATCTCCCTCACAGTTCTTAGGTGTTCATAAAACCCCTGCAATTTTTGATTTGTGGAAGAGTTCACATAACTGATTACTGCATTAATGCCATCTCTTGCGATGAAATTTCTTCTTAATTGTAGATTCTTGTAATTCATCTAATTCATTATGTGATTCTTCTTCCATAATGCATCTTTCTTCCTGTCAGGAGCTGAAATCCAGGATCTCCTTTTTCCAGTTCAAGCCATTCTTGGATATTTTCTTGCATTATTTCTGTTTCTCCAGCTGCCATCAACACAGTCTGAAAGTCCTCTGACTCTAATTGCTTAAAGTCAGTATCACCATCTGTATTTTGCAAGAGTTTTATCCAGCTATTCACTAAAGTTTCCTTTTTAGTGTCCCTTCATGCATTGGCCTAGTTGAAGATGGCAGACTTGATATTGTATGATTTGATTTTTTCTAGCATTCTTCTTCCTCTTGTGTCATTATATTCATCCACTCTGTCTTCCAACACTACCATCACGTCATCAAGGAACTTGCACTTTGTAGAGCCTCTTACAGGCCATAATTTGATGCCTTGGTTCATGGGCAATTGTGTTTGGCAGCAAAGCTAAGCACTTTATTTTATCATCCTTAGTGAACATATTTTCAATATCTGGATGTGTGGGGGGCATTCTCAAGGATTAGAAGTTCTTTAATCTGATAATCTGAAAATTTCAACACTTCTTTCTGGTACCTCTTGACTATGGGTATGAAGTAGTTGGCACCTCCGTAGCTAGGTGGGAAGGAGCAGCAGTGTGTAGCACACGCTTCTTGATTAGACCGGGATTCGAGCCCGTCACCACCAAATATGGAGGATGCGGAAAGGTCAGGGAATGGCCACCGCATATCCCAGAGCAATATGGCCTTAGTTGCTAATGCTCCTAAAGACCAAATAACAACAATGAAGTGGTTATGGAACTAATTCTTTGTAATTTCTTGTGTGAACCAAGCATTTTGCAAATTGTAGTAGACAACAGGCAATACAGTTTTTTAATGCCCTTGGATTCTTAGCTTTGCTGACTGCAATGGACTTTAGCCAATCAGTTTCATTTGCATTGGCACAAAGAAATGCTGTAAACTCCTTGCTCTTTTTCCACCATGGTGTTGACTGCTCAGTATGAGATGCTTGTGTATTTTCTTGAAAAACCACACTAAAACAGTCCTATTTCATCAGCATTATATATTTGAGAATAACAAAGACCTGATTGTATTATTATTTCATTTAATTTTTTCTAAATGGCTCAACACCTTCAACATCATTACTTAGGGCTTCATCACAAATTTTTTTATTAGTGATATTGTGTCTTTGTCTATATCGCCACAGCCATTCTGGACTGCAAGTAAAATTGTGTAACTTCAAATGCTTTGCAAACTTTTCTGCTGCTGCCTTTAGCTCAATACCAGCACACGGCAACACCACTTGATCATCGCTGTGAATACCACTTAAATACAGCTTCTTCCAGCAATGCTTCTTTTAGCTTTTTTAATGTCTGTATATTTGATACAATGCTTTTATCACTCTCGCATCAAATTTTAAAGCAAATGCCTATATAGATTTTTTTTTGTTTTTTTAATATCTAACAGTCTGTTGGCCAGTACCAAATTCTTCAGCAATTTTTTTATTATTATTTTTTTTTTCAGGAACACCATTTTCAACTTATGTCACTTTGAGCTTGTTAATGATAGTTAATGTGTTTTCTTTTTATTCCATTTTTTGATTCTTTAGAACCTGTAATTACATTGGTGTTCAAAGAAATTGCATCACCCCTTAAAATTGTAATTGTCATCCGAATAACATAAGTATATGGCAATATTTCTTACAGATTGCATCAGATAAGATTGACACGCAAAGGTGGTGACATAATATTGCATCAGCTGTTACTTTCAGCTATATACAAAGGTTACTAGGAAAGTTTTGCAATATGACGCAACAATGAATCACAGGAAGCTGCTTGTTGCTGCATGTTGAGACATGTTCATATGTGCATAGTAGCCGCCGCGCCAAGTCGATGGGCTCAGTTATTCATTAGTAGTGAGAGTGTCAAGTGCTTGCGATGGCATCGTGGTCACGAAATGAGATAAGGACAGTTTTGCGGTATAATTTCGTGCGTGGTTTAACCATAGACCAGTGCTTAGAAGAAATGACTCTTGCACTAGATGATAATTGTCCACATCGTACAACGATATTCAGGTGGTATAGAGAATTCCAAAGGGGAAATTTCACTCTGGAGGATTCTGAGAGGCTGGGAAGGCCACGAACGTCAGTTACTGAGGAAAACGTTACTGCTGTGAGGAAAATGCTTGACGAAAACAGGCGAGTGACCTACCAACAGATAGAGGATACTTTGGGCCTAAATGCACCAGCAATTCGTTCGATTCTGCAAGATCATTTGCACGTGAAGAAACTTTGTTCTCTCTGGGTGCCGCATCAACTGACTGAAGAGCAGATGACACGACGTGTGACTTGGTGCCGGGAGATGTTAAAAAAGTTTGATAAGGGACAATCTCGGTATGTGAACAACATCGTGACAGGTGACGAGACTTGGCTGTACTATTACGATCTGCCGACCAAGGCTCAAAACAAAGTTTGGGTCTTTGATGATGACGACACACCCGTAATTGTCAGAAAATCCCGATCTGTAAAGAAGAAAATGATAGCTGTATTTTTCAAATCGAGTGGAATTGTGGAACGTGTCGTTTTGGACACGCAGAAGACAGTCACAGCTAAGTGGTATACTGAACAATGCCTGCCTAAAGTCATTGGATCTATGAAGAACCTGCGGCCAAAGTCAAGAATGGACACCTGGTACCTCCATCACGATAATGCTCCAGTTCACCGCGCCAAAGCCTGCACCGAATATTTGACCACGACAGGACTGAAACTTCTCGAGCACCCTCCCTACAGGCCAGACCTTGCTCCCTGCGACTTTGCACTGTTCCCGCATGTGAAAATGAAGCTAAAAGGGAGGCGGTTTTCCAGTGATGAGGACCTTCTACGGGCTTGGGACAACGAGTGTGCTTTACTCCCTAGTGAAACTTGGCAGAACTGGTTTAAAGATTGGTTTCGGAGGATGGAGAGGTGTATTGAATGTAGAGGAAATTACTTTGAAAAAATTAAATAAACAAAGCTGTATTGCAAAACTTTCCTAGTATCCTTTGTAAGCACTCTCCACAAGAGTTGCAGTCATTCCTTGCTTGCTTGTCTCAGGATGGTAAGTTATGTGCAGTTGATGCCACGAAGAAAGAGTACTATTGTTGCTTTACTTGAGGAGGGATGTTCTTCCCGTCATATTGCTTATAGAATGTCTTGTAATCAGTCGACAGTGAGTAGATTTCTTTCCAAACTCAAGAAAACTGGTTCTGCTAATAGGAAAAAAGGAACTGGATGCAAACAAGTTTCTATGCCAAAACAGGACCGCTTTTTGAAGTGGTCCTGTTTTGGCATTTTATACCTTAAAAACCGTAAAGCTTCTTCGACTGAGCTGAAAAGAGAATGGGAAGAACATACAGGAGTGGTAGCAAGTGCAGTAAGTCAGAATACTCCTCTTCAAAAATGTTCTTGCAGCCTGTCATCCTAAGAAGAGGCTCATACTCACACAAAAATGAAAAAGGCCATATTAATTTGGTGTGAGGACATGTCAAATGGACTTCCCGAGCAGTGGAAGTCAGTTATTTTCTCGGATGAGACGAAATTCAACCTGCATGGCTCTGATGGGAGACAAACAATTCACTGTTGATGTGGTGAAGAATACCATCCAGACTGTATGGCGTCTACACTGAAATTCCCTACTAGCCAAATGATATGGGGATGCATTTCATATCATGGTGTAGGTCGCCTGCAGTTTATAAAAGATTCCATAAATGCCAATGGATACCTGGCTATATTAGAAGGCAAATTGCTACCAACTATTGGAGACCATTTGAACCTGCCAAGTAACTGCATCTTTCAGGACGACTCAGCTCCTTGTCATTGGCCGAAAAGTGTAAGTAGGCACTATTGTGGTTACTTCAGCTTTATTTCTGCATTAGAGGTTTGACAGTAATGTGTTTACATTTGTTACAGGTGAAAAAAATGGTTGGAAGAACGGTCCATTACAACTCTTAGCTGGCCAGGAAACAGCCTGAATCTGACTCCTATAGAGAACTGTTGGCATTATGTGGAATCTGCAGTTTCCAGAAAGAAACCAAAGACCCTTTGTGAACTTCAGGAAGTCATAATTTGTGTTTGGAACCATGAACAATCAGTTCATGGTTCGTGGTATCTTCAGAAATTGATCATGTCAATGCCTAGACGTTGTGCTGTTGTCATCAGGACCAGAGGCAGTTCAACTAAATATTAGTTTGCACCTGGTGAACTTTTCATTTTGCTTTCCATTTAAAATAATAAACTGAAGTAAATTGAGGGCTTCTGATAACATTTCAGCCATAATTGTCATGTTTACCAAAACCGTTGTATAAAGGTTTCAAATGCTCAATTTGGAATATTTTGAGTGCATTTGTCAAATATTACTTAGCTTTTCCTTAACTATTAATAAATACCTTTTGTTTATATATCTATTTGTGATGCTAGTCATTAATGTAATGTACCATTGCGAAAAAGGGTTGGAAATGTGAAATTCCTAGGTGATGCACTTTCTTTGAACACCAGTGTATATAAAATATGTTAACTTATGTACATATATACGTATGAAGAAGTCTGCAAATGAAGCGATATAAACAGTAATATCCATCCGACTCAGAGTCAACAACGATACTGAATAACATACAAGACAATAAGTAAAAAGGTCTATGCACTCTGGATTCATTATTTTTTTTCACTATTTTGCAGCACAGAGCGGAACAAAAAGTAAAATAAAATGACGAGTTGTAGTTAAAGCCGGTTTCCAGCTTTAACTACAACCTGTCATTTTATTTTACTTTCCTTTTTTCTCTGTGCTGCAAAATAGTGAATAAAATACAAGACAATGTAATGTATGTTCCGTCTCTCTCTCTCTCTCTCTCTCTCTCTCTCTCTCTCTCTGCCTGCTTTCCTAAATTCCCTGTGTATTTCATGGTGAACAGAATTTTTCTAATTTCAATCCATGTTATCTAATATCTGGATTAACTATAACCAGATTAGCTAGGGTTCGCTTTATATGCAAAAGCATTAGCATTTGCCAAAACCCTACAAGCCAATAACGTTTATCACTTTTAAAGAAATTTGTAACACAGAAAGTTATTAAGAATAATTGACTTTTTATGAGAATATACAGGGTGTTTCAAAAATGATGGTCAATAATTTAAAGGTGAAAAGTACAAACTAAAATAAGCAAAAAAAAGTCCCAGTGAACATCAGGCCACAAATGAACCGTTTTTGAGATAATGCACATTTTCTGTTAAGATTCACTACTGATTATGGAAGTACTAGTTTAGCAAAAAGCTGTGAATCCTTTGCTGGGGGGGGGGGGTTTATTAAACATAAGATAGTACATTTTTAATTTTTGATTTCAACACCACAGGATTTTACAGATGTTACATGTTAGAGGATATTCCATAAGTATTAAGGTGTTCAAAATGCTGTCCTTGCATCCGTACACAGCTTTGTAGTCTTCTGTGCATTGAGTTGCGAATCCTTTCAGGCATTTCTGGGTCATTTCTGATTTGCTGAAAGGTTCCTTCAATCCGACGCTGCAATTCCTCAACTGTGTTAATATCAGAAGTGTACACCAAGCCACATGACCCCAGATACAAAAATCCATAGGATTTAAGTCTGGTGATCTGGGTGGCCACATTACAGGCCCACCTCTACCTATCCACCATAACTTCTAGTTAGATACTGAGTCACAACTCAAGCAAAATGTCCGGTGCACCATTATGCATGAAATATTCTGGCGTTGCTGAAGTGGAACATTATAATCATCAAGGAAGTCTGGTCTGGAAGAACATTCTGCAGGAACTGAAGGTACAGCTCTCCTGTTAGCCTGTTTGGTAGAAAGTGTGGGCCAATTAAATGGTCTAGTAGTCCTGCCCAGACATTCACCGAGAAACGTTGCTGATGTCGTGACTCGTGAATTGCATTAGGATTTTTGTCGGACCAAACGTGACAGTTATGAAAATTAAAAACACCTTCACAAGTAAATCCAGCTTCGTCAGTGAACAAAACATTGTTTAAAAATTGTGGGTTCAGGGCACACTGTTGTTGCATCCACTGGCAAAAGTTCACTCTGGGAAAATAGTGTATATTGCTGAGACATTGTACATGCTGGATATGGTAGGAGTACAGTAATTGGCAATGTAAAATTTGCCACACACTGCTATGACTCAGTACACACTCTTGCAGAGCAACCCTCCTTGTCAAAATTCCCAGATTTTGTTCTATTCTTTCTAACACTCTTTCCTCAACATCAGGTGTTATGCTTCTGGGCCTACCTGCTTGTACTCCATGTGCGAAACGCCCATGTTTTCTAAGGCATTGATGTACCCTGATGAATGTCCGCATGTTGGGCTGCCTTCAGTGGAGAAATGCTTCTTGGTACAAACATGCAGCCTCGAGTGCACTGCCGTTGGCTTTACCGTACATGAAGTGCATGTCTGCATACTCTTCGTTGCTGCAACCTCTTTCCATGTTGACTATCCTTTGACAAGTACTGGTATGCCTGCTACGCCTCAGAGCATTGAGAGAGGAGAAAGGGAGAGAATGAGCATAACCTAACCTAAACAAACAAGTCAGTGGTGGATCCCAACTCTGTACAGTTCACCTTGTCAGTGGTGAATCCCAACTAGAAATGTGCAATATCTCGAAAACAATTCATTTAAGGAACCATGTTTACTAGGGTTTTTTTTGCATACTGTAATCTGTACAGTTCACCTTTAAATTATTGGCCGTCACTTTTGAAATGCCCTGTATACAGTAACTAGAGTGTTTTACCATTGGTTTTGAAATATTGCGCAGCCACTTCTTTATCACTTTTTCACATGATTAATTGAAAGATATAAATTTTAAGTAGAACAACCAGGGCTGCTGACAAGACTAGTGGGAGCCAGACATTTAAAGCCACTAAGTGGATTTTTTTTATTTATTGATTTGAAAAAAATTTTTTTTTTCTGTAACTTTTGATTTAAATTTAGTACTATAGTATTTTTTGTGATTTTCTGATTAATTTGGTGTATTTATTCTTTACTCATACTTGTAACTGCATAGAAAACCACAGTCGACTTCTGCCGCCATTGTTTACATATTGATATAGCAGATACTGGAAATTTCTGCGTAACTTATGGCAGAGGATTATAAATTGTAAATTATATTAGTAACTATAAATTATAGCACTACTTACATGTAGACCGCAACATACAACAATAATATTCGTAGAGCTTTTAGAATCACTGATTTGGCATAGATATAATATCGCAAATAGCTAGCTCAAGAGTTCGAACCACATGGGTGGCGATAGATAATTAAATATAGTATCTATTATAACTACTTAGATTTTTCAAACGTAATAGCACCTGGAGAGTAGGCACCTGCGAGGTGATCTGATTGAGGTGTATAAGGCCTTGAATGGGTTGAGCAAGCTGAATGCTGATGGGATTCTTCCTCTTGCTCAGATTAAGAACCTGAGGGGGCACAGTTTCAAATTGAGGAAAGACTGTTGTAGAATAGATGTGCGGAAATTTGCCTTTATCCAGCAGGTAGTTGATTGGTGGAACAGACTTCTCTTTTGTTGTGGAAGTCTAAATAAATTTAAGGCTGAGCTGGACGGGCATTTGGAACAAATGGAGGGGTGAAATGGGAGGTGTGTTCTTTTTTTTTTTTTTTTTTTTTTTTTTTTGGCTGATGCTGCATAAGCTTGCTTTCTTGCATTGTGTGCCTCTACTACTGATAATGCTAATAAAGCTAACATTTTAATTTAATACATAGAACTTAAACTTGACAGGAGATATGAAATTCATATAATGTTAACTAGGTAGGAGATAAACCTCGATACTGAAATATATATATATATATATTTATAGTGTTATTACTGCATTGGGATATAAATTTTGTGTAATATTTTTAATTGAATTGAAATCATACCTCAGACCAGAGCAGCAAAGCAAAAGGCTCAAAGTAGTGGAGAGCTGTGGCTCGGGGAAGAACTGAGGGGCAGATTCCTCTGAATCACTGCCTTTTGAAATGTACTATTCGTTGTTTGTGGATCTATCAGGAACAGGACATGATATGATATTGTCAAGGGGGATGTCTTTGTGTGTGTGTGCTCAATATAAGGAGTGTGAAGAAGTTAGGTGCCAACTCAGCATTGTTATGGGGCCTATATGAGAGCTTGAAGAACAGGCTAGATGCCCTCAAAGGATTTAAATTGGGGTACCCATCGAGCTCTCAGCTCACCATATCAGTGCCAGAGCTTTCACTTGAACATCAGGCAACACTGCAGCAATCCCCAAGATAGAATATGCTTGTCCCACAGGAACTACTTGTTGTCGGTGGCTCTATTGTCAGGGAAATGGGAAATAAATTGTGCAAAAGGGATAGCTGGAACAGGACCAGTGTATGTCTGCCCAGTGGCAAAAGTTGATGTCGTTGTAGAGTAGTTATCATCTTTCAAGGACACAAAAGGTGATATTTTTGTACACGTTGCTAACGACATTAAGAGTAGGAGAACAGCAGAATTACTTAAGAAGTACAGGTCAATGTTGAAGAAAAGCCATGAGTTAGGGTTGAATTTGAAAGTGTCTGCAATTCTGCCCAGACACGATAGGAGGGAGTACATGATGAGAGCTTTTGTCAATCAATTCAGCCCTGGATTGTGCAAGGCTCATGGGGTAGAATTTTTCTAAGCGTGGTCTGTGCTTGTTAACATGAGAGACTGCTTCTACAGGGATGGGATACACTGAAATAGAAAGAAAAAAATTTATTTCAAATTTGTTTCTTCATGAAGCATGCACAATTTGAATATTATGCATGTTGCTAACTCTCTATTCTGAGTTATTATCTTATTTTGTGTTTATTACTCAAAAATAATAATGAATATTTCAAATTAAACTTTCAAAAAGGTGTAATTTACAACCATTAGAAACCATTAATAATTGTTAAATCGTGTGGGACAATTTTATAAATAACTTGCACTAGAAACAAACACAAATCTATGCTTAATGCTGTTCAATAGTAGTCTGTTTCCTATGCTAGCATTACTACAAGTGAGAAGTAGAACAAATGTAGTCAGCGCTACCTGCTGGGTGCAGGTGCACCCCACCTGCACAGAAAGGTACAGGTTGGTTGAAGACAAAAATCACAGATTTTGTTCTCAGCCAATAGTTAATACAAGCTCATTATTTTTGAATTGCACATCACTGGTGTAGCATCACAGCTATAGAGTTTAGTCTGACTTTTATTTTTGTCATTGTGGTGTTGGATTCCAAGAGAAACAATTTTTATATATTCTTTGGGTCCCAGTTATAAATTATAACTGGGACCCAAAGAGTAACAGTTTTGTAGCGAACTGAAAGAACATAAAGGAACTGGAACCACATCTTGAGTAGATCAGAGTATGAATTGGAATTTTATTTATTTTTCTGTATTGTCACTAAGTTTACTTCTGGGTATTGTTAGTTGGAAACTGTTATGTGACTGTGCTGTCTTAATAACTATAGTTTTCTTTAAATTAATCTTGGAAAGAGTACAAATAATAATAAAATCTTAATTATAAAATGAGTATGAGTTGAGTCGGTGATTCAAAAAGATGTAAAAAAATTTTTTTTGTTAAACTCTAACCATGCATATATTAGTAAATTCTCAAATATAAAATGATAGTAAATAAACTCATACAGTAGAACTTCGATTGTCCATCACCCTATTTAGTCTCTGTCTCAGTTAACCGTTACTTAATCCCGCTATGGCGTAATGCATTGTGATAGTGGCACCATGTGTCACTCAGTCTTTCTTTACAACTCACTGTATACGGTTCTACTTTAACTTCTTGTTTCATATTTTAATAATTTTTATTTAGTAAACCCATTGAAATGACAGAGAATTGTAAGCCAGTAGTGTTGGGATTATCACAAAAAGTTGAAATAATCAATTGTCTAAGAAAAGGTGAAAGTACTACAAGTATAGCATTGGTTTATGGAATAGGAAGAACAACGGTAAATGATATAAAGCGTGATGCAGCCAAAATTGAAAACCACTGTTTGAAAATGGAAACCACTGACTGTAATGTTAAAAGTCGTAAAACAATAAAGCTTGCTAAAAATTAACAATTGGATACTGCAGTGTTTCAATGGTTTATTCGAAAACACAGCCAGGGAATTCCATTGTCGGGACCTATAATAATCTAAAAAGCCATTGAAATCAATAAAATAAAACTAGGCAGAGATCCTTCATTCAAGGCGAGCGTCAGATGGTTGGACAAATTTAAGTTTCACCATGGTATTCAACAGTTGTCGATTCAGGGTGAGAAGCTAAGTGCAGATAGTGCAGTAATTTCTGTTTATCATGAAAAACTACAGAAGGAAATAGCTGATTGAAGTTTGGTTAAAGACCAAATATACAACTGCGATGAGACTGGCCTTAATTGGAAGGCACTACCTCAAAAGACACTGGCTTCAATGATTTCAACATATGGCACCGGGATATAAGATGCAAAAAAATGCCAGCAGTAGTCATAAATTACCTTGGAAAACCAAAACAACCTAGATCATTTAAAAATATTAATTTAAATGCTTTGCTAGTGAAATATTTCTCATCCCCTACACGTATGTGATTTAAAAAGTGATGATGGCAAAATATCATGCCACTTTCTGCCAGCAAACACAACATCTCTCAATTAACCGATGGACCAAGGCATGATTGAGAGTATGAAATGTTATTGCAAAATGTTCATTCGAAAACTTGTTTTGGCAGAAAATAAATTAGATGATAGAGTTTTGGAAAAGCTACACTATAAAAGATGCAATTTTCAATGTCGCTGATGATGCCTAGATGGTTGCTCCAGTTTAAACAATACAAAGAAGCTGGAATAAGTTGTGGTTGAATGCGAAATTTTAGATGACAATGAAATTGTGCAAAAGAGTGATGACAATTTCAAATGATTCTGAAACTGAAGAAGAAAATGCTGCTGCTAATGGAACAACAAACACAATTAGCCACTGTGAAGCTGAAACTATGTTGTCAAAGTGCATTGAGTGGTTTGATGTACAAGAAGCAGTAGATGCTATGCAAGTATGAGGTACAAGAAGAAGCAGATGCTATGCAAGTATGAGGTACAAGAAGAAGCAGATGCTATGCAAGTATGAGGTACAAGAAGAAGCAGATGCTATGCAAGTATTACTTTTATGTAAAATTCATAACTTTGCATCCCAAAAGGCTTGAGGGGTAATGAAACAAAAGAAATTGACTGACTTTTTTAGAAAAGAAATTTAATTATGTAATATTGTTTTCTTTTAAATTTCTTTAATGACATAAAAACAATGTTTCATGTATATAATAATTAAAGTTTAATTAAATTTCATTAGGTTATGTATTAAGTAATAAAATAAACAAGTTAGATGACCTGGTCTATTGTGTGTATAATTTTTTAATGTATATATTCTATTATCCATCATGGTCTCGGTTCCGTACCCTGATGGACAATCAAAGTTCTACTGTTTTTCTTTTTTAAATTCTCTCTGAGAATAAAATTTTCACATTGTCCACCAGTAAGAACATCATGTTAAATAACATTATAAATAGCATTTTGTGTCATCCAGTTTACAAAGACAAATTCAATGATTAGTGTCTAATGTACTTTTATAAACTACAGAAAGGACCTTCTCTGCCATATGTCTCATTAGCATTAGCATTAGTAGAGGCATTTGATGCAAGAAAGCAAGCTTATGCAGCATCAGCCAAAAAAAAAAAAAAAAAAAAAAACCCACTTCCACTTCACCCCTCTGTTCGTTCAAAATACCTGTCCAGCTGAGCCTTAAACTTATTTAGGCTATCAACTTCCACGACAAGGGATGGAAGTCTGTTCCACCCACCAACCACCCGCTGGCTAAAGGCAAATTTCCGCACATCTATCCTACATCTGTCTTTCCTCAATTTGAATTTATGCCCTCTCAGGTGATTTTTCTGAGCTAGAGGAAGAATCCCATCAGCATTGAGCATGCTCAAACCATTCAAGGCTTTGTACACCTCTATCAGATCACCCCGCTGGTGCCTAGTTTCCAGACACTGTAATTTGCAAAACTTAAGCCTTTCTTCGTAAGAGAACCCCTTTGTCCCATTCACCAATCTAGTTGCCCTTCTCTGTACTCGTTCCAGCAGCTCTACATCCTTCCTGAAATGAGGCCTCCAGGCCTGTATACAGTACTCTAGGTGTGGCCTGACCATTGCCTTATACAAGGGAATAATCACCTCCTTATCCCTGCTAGAAAAATTCCTATATATCATTGACAATACACCATGAGCTACTCTTGCAGCTCGTCTGCACTGCTCAGAGAACTTCATATCTGCCTGCACCACCACCCCCAGGTCCCTTTCATTCTCTACCACTGTCAGTGTAGTACCACAGAGTTGATACGTTGCTCTGGGGTTGCTGTTTCCCATATGTAGTACTTTACATTTGTCAATGTTAAACTTCATTTGCCACCTCTCAGCCCATCTGCTCAACCTTTCCAAATCCTGTTGCAGCAGCATAGTGTCAGTAGTGTCCTTGACAACCCTGCCAACCTTCGTATCGTCTGCAAACTTGGACATTAAGCCTGATATACCATCATCAATATCATTTATAAATACAGAAAACAATAAAGGCCCCAATACTGAACCCTGAGGGACTCCACTAATAACATTAGTCCACGATGAGCAGTGTCCATTGATTACCACTCTCTGTCTTCTCCCCCTCAACCACCCCTTTATCCATAGCAGCAACTTGCCTCCAATGCCACACTGCTCCAATTTGTGCAGCAGTCTTCCATGTGCAACAGTATCAAAAGCCTTTCTAAGATCCAAGTATATAATATCAAAGTTATTCCCTGCATCCAGTTCTTTTGTGACTGCATCATAGTATCCAATCAAATTGGTCAGGCAAGACTTCCCCTTAACAAAACCATGCTGTGTCCTAGCTATAACTGAAGTCTTGTCTAGATGATCCTGCAGTGCTTCTTTCACCAGTGCCTCCATTAATTTTCCGGGAACAGAAGTTAAACTCACAGGTCTATAATTACTTGTGTCAGCCTTTGATCCCCCTTTGTGAATTGGGGTCACATTTGCACATCTCCAGTCAATGGGTACCTCCCCTGAGTCCAAGGAAGCTCTCATAATTATGGCTAAGGGTTTGCTTACCTCCTTTGCTGCCTCCTTTAATATAACTGGATAGATCCCATCCACCCCAGGTGCCTTTCTTGTGTTTATCTTCAACAATTTCTCCTCCACTTTGCTCTCAGTTATTACAAGATTCTCTAGCTTACTGCTAGAGTTGAATACACCTCTGGCATTCCCCTCGCTGAATAACTCCTCATGTGTGAATGTCGATGCAAAATATTCATTTAGTTTGTTAGCTACCCGAGTAGGGTCATCAACAGTTGACCCATCGATCTCAAGTGGACCAATCTGATTCATCCCCTTCCTTCTAGAGTTTACATAAGTAAAGAACTCTTTGCTGTTTTTCTTCGCATCCCTTGCCAAGGATCTCTCGTAATCTGCCTTCGCCTGCCTAACCTCCTTTGTAACTTGGTTACAGATCAACTTGTATCTATCATAGGCGTCCGTGTCACGTGTTAATTTGTATGTATCCCATGCATTTTTCTTCTCTGCCATATGCCTCATTAGTTCATCTGACAACCATTTAGGCCTAAACCTTGAACAATATTTCTTAGTTGGTATGTAAAGCCTAGTAGCTTCCACGATAAGTTCTTTGAATGCTTCCCATTTTGAATTTGCTGTTGGCAATATCATCAGTTGATCCCACTGTATAGAATTTAAATACTGTCTCAGTCCATTGTAGTCGCCTTTACGAAAGCAATACCCCTTCCCTTTACCCCTAATGGTAGTTACCTCTTTGAGTAACTCCCACTTCAGCACACTGTGATCACTGCCACCAAGTGGTTCATTTATCTGCAGATTCTTAATGCATGAAGAATCACTACTGATAATCAAATCAAGAGTATTACTCCCTCTAGTTGCCTCCCGAACATGCTGATATAGAAAACAATCATCCAATAAATCCACAAAAGCCTTGCTACTGTGTGAGTGACCAGCCCCCAAATTCCAGTCAATATCTGGGAAATTAAAATCCCCCATTATAAGACTCTCTGATTTACTGGCCCACTCTATTTCTCCGAACAGTTTCTTATTATACTCATCAGAGTCATTAGGCCTATAGCACACTCCTACTCTCAATTTTGATCTCCCAATGCTTATGTCACACCAAACTGACTCGACACTGCACTGTCCAGCGATGTCGACTGGCTTCACTTCCTTGGATTTTATGTGTTTTTTAACTAATAGCATAACCCCTCCTCCCTTCCTATCCTGTCTATCCTTTCTGTAGACATTGTACTCCCCAAATTCCAGTTCTGCATTTCTTATATCTGTGTGACACCACGTCTCTGAAATCCCCACAATATCTGCCTTTGATGTTTTGAGCAATACCTCAAATTCATCAAATTTATTTACTAAACTCCTAGCATTGGTGTACACACAAGTATACATGCACCTGTTCTTTTTCTTAGCTACCCTAACACAACCCATGTGTTTACTTGTACCCCAATGATTCCCAGCAGTCTCTGAAATATCCTGCATCTTATTTTCCAGGCTGCGGCTCATTCCAATAGAAGCAGTGCAAGAATCACTTTCACCTCTGCCAGTGGCTACTGTTAATCTATTAGTCCTTGTATCCCCCCAATCTAGCAGTTTTCCGACCCACCTAACATTGCCTCGATAGCATCAGCAAACATTCTTGCACCCTTTCTATTTAAGTGTATCCCATCCCTGTAGAAGCAGTCTCTCCTGTTAACAAGTACAGACCAGGCTGAAAAAAATTCTACCCCTTGAGCCCTGCACAATCTTTCCAGGGCCGAATTGATTGACAGGGCTCTCATCATATACTCCCTCCTATCGTGTCTGGGCAGAATTGCAGACACTTTCAATTTCAACCCTAATTCACGGCTTTTTTTCATCAGTGACCTGTACTTGTCAAGTAATTCCGCCGGTCTCCTACTCTTAATGTCATTAGTGCCAACGTGTACAACTATATCACCTTTTGTGCCCTTAAAAGATGATATCCGCTCTACAACTGAGTCCGCTGAGATGATATCCGCTCTATAAATAGCATTTTGTGTCATCCAGTTTACAAAGACAAATTCAATGATTAGTGTCTAATGTACTTTTATAAACTACAGAAAGGACCTGCCACAGTGACATGTAAGTCGATTTACAGTTGGTAAGGCAGTTTGAAAGTAAATGCTATAAATGCAAGGAGAAGAGTTTGGGTTGTCCCTGCACCACTGATGAAATTCAGGGTATAAGAGAAGTCTTTCAATGAAGTGCCTGAAAGTCCACTTTTGGATGTTACCATGAGTTGAAAATGCCTCAGACATTAGTCTAATGCAGTCACATATACTTTTGAGTGCATACACATTTTTAAAAGGCTGCTTGAAGTGAAAATCTGATATCAATTTTTAACCCTTTCTTTGTACATATTTATACATATTTCAAGGTTGTATCCAATAATGTGTGCTTTACATACAAATTGTCTTGAAATCTTCCAATAGATGCTATTATCTGTTATCTCTGTTCCAAGTACAGTATGTCCTCGTTAATCTAATATTGGATTACTTGTGATATGGTGTTTTTTAAAGCTGTTACCATTCCCCAACCAACAATGTGAGGTTTTATGTGCATTTTAGTATGGATTTTTAAAAATACATCTCGGGTAAATTCAGAGTCTGAATTGGGGCTTGTGACTTGGAAATAGCTTGTTGAATCTGAAAAGACTGCAGAAACCAACTATAGGCAAATATTTTTATAATGAAATTGAATGGTGCTATAAAAATTTTTTTTTTTTTTTTATGTAATTTTATAGGCCTGGCATGCTTATTTAATAAATGACATTTATTTTTATGGCAATATCTGATACAATATGGAGCTTACTGCCACTGGAACATGTCGCGATCTACTATGTACTGGTGACTGGCTGGTGATTCTAATTGTCACGTGCCTTTGCACACTGGAAGATGTCTTTAAAAAAATACTAGTTTTATCAAATCAGGTCATGGTAAAAGATTCTGAGAAGTTGAAAAATTTGTGATAAAGTAAAATTTACCAAAGTTTAGTTGTTCATTCCAATCAAATTGGCACGAATATATGAAAAAAAAAATTTGTAGTAAAATTTAGTGTACTGTAATTTTTCACTTGCATTTCTTTAGTAGACATAAATTTTCTAAATAAATATTTGACAAATAGAAATAATTGAAGGAATAAAATATAGAAAAATTAAGAATATCTTTGTATACCATTTTGTTTATTAATAACATAAAATATTCAAATGGTTGCATATTGTTCAGCACTAGCTTTTATATTTTTCCATCTCACTTTTATTTTTAAATTAATATTAGTATTAGCCATATGATGCAAGGAAGCTCTAGCTTTTTCTGCACTGGTTAAAAAAAAAAAAAAAAAAAAAACTACCTATTTGACTCTCTCCTCACAGAGGTGTGTCTGTCCAGTTGACCTTTGAATTTCCCCAAACTACGATAAATATTATTGATGACACCAACCAGACAGGAAATGTAGCTGAAAAATTTTGAAAATAGTAAAATAAAGTATAGAAAAAATATAGAAAAAATAATACAGGAGAAGAAGGAAAATGTCAAAAACCAGTGAAATTCTAAGCTGCAAAGCTTAGAATTGTGTGTTTATTTCTAGTTAAAGTACAGGCAATTCTCGCTTTACGAGTTCCTGGGTTTACGAGTTTTTTTTCCTTCAAAGTATCAAGTATCAACAAAATTGAAAATGTGAACATTAATTGCAGAAAATAAATGTGAAACATTCATAAATATCGCATTTCAAACCACACGTGTAGCTATACAATACAGTGTTACCCCGCTTTATGATATTAATCCATTACCATTGTATTGCAAAATTATCGTAATGTGAACCCAATAACACATTGTTTTTTGATAATTCATTGCACGACCTTGGAAGTTCAAATTTTTGCTATATAACTCCCTAAAAGGCTGTTTTTATAGTGTAAATTGTATTAGTTACCAATTCAAATCGTTAAATGCACTACACTTTCATCGTTATCATATGTTCTGTTATAAGAACCAATTTTGAATGCCTTTGTGATATTTTTCTAAAGCACATTTCTGGAAGTCATGGCCATAAAACAATTTGCACTTTGCGGTTTAGTGGACTTTTCTGTTACTGCAAGCAATTATAAACAGGTAGTAAACTTGATGTTATTGCATTTGTGAAAATACCGACAGCTGGAATTGTGTGGGATTTTACATTATTATGGTGAAATGTGTTTGCCCTTTACTGAAATCTTCAATCGTATAAAAAAAAAGAATAATAAATTTTCAGAATCTTCTCTTCATTCCTTTTTTTTTTTTTTTTTTTTTTTTTTAAGCTTTGTAAACTTATTACTCTGCACAAATCGTGTTTGTTGCAATTTGTGCATTCCATTAAAAAATGCTTATGCATGCTATTGAAATTTATAAAGAAAAGAGAGATTATCTTGGAAACAAATGCCTCTTGAAACATTTGTGCAACAAACCAACGAGCTGAGCCAATAATGAGTGATCAACGAGTGTGCATTTAGTCGAAGATGATGATGAAGAATAAACATTCTTTAACATTTGTAAATCATAAATAATTTCCCTATTATTATAATTTGCTTGATTTTAAAGGCTATATTTTCATTTTTTTGGATAAATCAATCATTGTTTAAACAAACTAATTATCTGACTAATTTCATTGTTGAGAATGTAACCTCTATATTTTTAACATTGTCTATGGGAAATAAATTCTTGCTTTACGAGTTTTCGCTTTATGAGCGCATGCTAGGAACGAATTAACTCGTAAAGTCGAGAACTACCTGTATAAAGCTCTCTCACCTGATCTAAGAATTAATAATGGTTCTAACCATCATAAACTACATTTTTGAAAGGTTTGTTATTTTTTCTGAATAATAAATGTGTGAACACAGGAAGTGATAATCACTCAGGATAGAGAGTTCATAACATGCCAAATGCAGAATAAATTTAAAAAAAAATTGAAAATGGAAGTGTATAGCATCTAATACATACATATTTTTTAAAACTATTTATATATGTATTAAGCTAAAATATATGCATATGTTTTCAATTTTGCACGTTAACGGTTTTTTAAACTGAAAAGTTTAAGAGGTAATCAGTTTAATCTTTATATTTTACGCCTCTAGAATATTTTTTAATTTCCAACAAAATTAATAATTTTTTTATTAAAAATTTAAAAATACATACAGTAAGTATTTGCAGTCCATTAGGAAAATATATCCCAAGTAGAATTAAAAAAAAAAAAAAAAATCTCTTTGAACTTTTTTCCAAAAATTAAAAAGAAAGTTTACATCTGTCAGGTGGGATGCTTCCATGTTTATAACAATTTATGGTGCCATTACTGCATGATTAAACATGATTTCCCTTAACAAAACCATGTTGTATTTCATTCAGAATTCCATTTCTGTCTGAATTATCCTGTATTGAACTCTTGATCATTACCGCTGTGATTTTCCCTACTGCTGAAGTCCAAACAATCAGTTGGCAGTTACCTACTTCACTCTTAAAACCATCTTTATATATCAGTGATATGTTGGCACTTCTCTGGTCTCAAGGGAATCTCTCCAGAGTCCATTGATGCCCTCATATTAACCTTAATGGTTCAATGCATTCTTGCTGCCTCCTACTTCAAAGTTAGGTATATGCTATCAACTCCAGGAGACTTACTCACTTTTAAGCTCAAGTTTTTCTAATAATCTTCTGAAATTTCAATACTCCTAATTTCATGCTTTCACTTGCACAGTTTCTCCACAATGAAGGGTCTTCTATAAATATTGATACAAAATGTTCGTTTACTTCATCTGGAACATCAGCTGGCTTATCTAAGATTCTGCTCACCGACATCAAAAACTCCTTGTTCCCACTCTTTGCTCTCTTAGCCAATGATTTTGCTGGAATGAGTACAGAGAAGGGCAACAAGATTAGTGAATGGAACAAAGGGGTGCTCTTACGAAGAAAGGCTTAAGTTTTGCAAATTACAGTGTCTAGAGACTAGGCACCAGCGAGGTGATCTGATAGAGGTGTACAAAGCCTTGAATGGTTTGAGCATGCTCAATGCTGATGGGATTCTTCCTCTTGCTCAGAATAATCACCCGAGAGGGCATAAATTCAAATTGAGGAAAGACAGATGTAGGATAGATGTGCGGAAATTTGCCTTTAGCCAGCGGGTAGTTGGTAGGTGGAACAGACTTCCATCCCTTGTCGTGGAAGTTGATAGTCTAAATAAGTTTAAGGCTCAGCTGGACAGGTGTTTCGAACTAACAAAGGGATGAAGTGGGAGTGGTTATTTTTTATTTATTTATTTTACTTTATTTTTTTTTGGCTGATGCTGCACCTCAATCAGATCACCTCGCAGGTGCCTAGTCTCCAGATGCTTCAGCTTGCAGAACATAAGCCTTTTTTTCATAAGCACACCCATCTGTACCTCTCACCAACCTTGTTGTCCTTCTCTGTACTCGTTCTAGCAACTCTACATTCTCCTAAAATGAGGCCTCCAGACCTGTATGCAGTACTCAAGGTGTGGCCTGACCATTGCCTTATACAAAGGGATAATCACCTTCTTGTCTCTGCTAGCAAAATTGCTATATATCATTGGCAAAACTCCATGACCTGCTATGGCAGCTCGTCTGCACTGCAAAGAGAACTAACTTCATATCTCATTGCACAATTACCCCAGGTCTTTTTCATTCTCCACCTCCCTGAATGTAGTACCACACAGTTGGTACGTTTCTCTTGGGTTATTGCTAGCCATATGCAGTACTTTGCTTTTGTCAATGCTAAACTTCAGTTGCCAATTTTCAGCCCATCTGCCTAACTTTTCTAGATCCTGTTGCAATAGCATACTGTCTTTAGTGTAATTAACAACCCTGCCATCCTTTGTAACATCTGCAAACTTGGACATTAGGTCTTCACACCTTCATCTATATCATAATATCCTTTCCTAAAATTAATGCATTATTTGCCTTTAACAATTGCTGCCTTTCTCCTCATCATTCACCTTAGAATTCTGTGATCATGCCCTGCTAATGATTCCTGTATTGTCAGCCCTGTGATGTCATCTGATTCATAGATGTTGATCAGGTCTAGAATATCCTTTCTCTTAATACTTTCCCTGTCATGCTGATACAAATAAGGGTCATCTAGTTGATTTAAAAATTTTGTTCACCGTGGTGGGTTACCCTTCGATTTTCTTGCCCATTCCATTTGCATACAGAGGCTTTCATCATAATCTTTACAATCTTCAGTCTGTAGATTAATCCCATTATTGCCATTACATTTGCTTCTAACTAACACCACAAATTCTGTACTACATGCATTACTTCTGAATCTGGGAAAGCGTTTGTCATGCTCAGGCTGCTTTTGATAAGAAGTATGACCCCACCACTCCTTATGTCTTTTCTGTTATTCCTGAATATATTGTACATACATACTATAGTGAATATATTGTACATACTATAGTGTTATACTATAATAATTAATGATAAACACCAGCCAAGAAATTGAACTGAAAATTTACTATAAAATGAAATAATATACAGTGAAATGTGATGAAAATAAAAACACTGATTAAATTATAGTTACAATATAATTTAAAATATAGTTAAAAGCAATAAAATTATCTAAAATAAACTGGGTGAAAAGCGATAAAACAATAAAACCTGGAGCTTTCGGAGAACTGCCGTCTCCTTCTTCAACAGCATACTACTAGTGCTAAGACACATCCTTAAGTAACAGGTCCATGGCACTCATGCACGTGATCATCAGACACATGATCTACATTCTCCATGTGCGTATCAGAAACGGAAGTGGCTCGGGAACGTGTTAAACAGAAACGGTCATCCTTTCTGAGGACAACTGCCTCAAACGGGGTGTAAACGGATCCCCCCTGTCCCTATTAATAGTATTGTGATTGGATGAACCGATTCGCAAGCTCTCGAGCCACTTGCATTTCCAAAATCCATGGGTGCGGTCAGTAATGACCGCGTCTTCAGGGGAGATCCGATGCTGCTTTTCCCAGAAATGCTCTGCCACAGCAGACCTCGCATAGTTAGCAGTCTTGATAGCGGTCATGTGTTCCCTCAGACGGTCCTTTAAACGTCGTCCCGTTTCCCCCACATAACACTCCTCACAATCCGGGCACTTAATCTCGTAGACCACATTGCTAGTATGGTCCTGGGCTATGGTATCTTTAACTTGGGATATCACTGTGTGCAACCTCCGACCTGGAAGTTGCACACAGCGAATCTGGCACTCCCGCAATGCCCGTACAATACGTTCTGAAAGGCCCGGATAGTAAGGAATGTATGCAGTAGCCACAGGGGCAGGCGACTCCCTACGATTGGACTCAGCCCTATGAATATATTTGTCCAAGACCCTCTGGGGGTATCCACATTTCCTGAGGTCTGCCGTGACTTTGCAAATTTCTATTTCCTTTTCTTCAGGGGTACTACAGTGGGTCCCCACCCTATTCAACAATGCCCTGGCTACACTGTTCTTATGATGACAAGCCTGTGCTGAGCTATAATGAACAAATTGGCCACGGCACATAGGCTTTCTATAGATCGTTGTTTTTAATCTAGATCCATCTCTGCTCACCAAGACATCCAGAAACGGGAGGGACCCAGCTTCTTCCATCTCCAAGGTAAATTGTATAAATGTGGAAAAGCTGTTGAGTAAATTGAGCACCTCATCTTCCTTTCACTTTTTTAAAATAGTGAAGGTATCGTCCACATATCTCCTCCACTTGCGCACGGGGAAATTCAACTGATGAAAAACCCTAGTTTCCAGTTCCTCCATTGCCAAATTGGCCACAATGGCACTGATGGGGGAACCCATGGCTGTGCCATGGGTTCCCCCATCAGTGCCATTGTTTTATCGCTTTTAACCCAGTTTATTTTAGATAATTTTATTGCTTTTAACTATATTTTAAATTATATTGCAACTATAATTTAATCAGTGTTTTTATTTTCATCACATTTCACTGTATATTATTTCATTTATAGTAAATTTTCAGTTCAATTTCTTGGCTGGTGTTTATCATTAATTATTATAGTATGGAAATTCCCAGCCACATAGGCCTGTTTGAAGATATAGTGTTATTCCTGAATATATTGTACATACTGTAGTGAAACTTATCATCCCCTGTTTCTGAGTGGTTACATGTGTACATTATCCTAGGAAAGCTCTAGTTTTTAAAATTGAATGCTAAATTTAAATATGAAATTGACAGATTTAAAAATAGAACCAAGGTTTTATTCTTTTTTTTTTTTTAACAAATACATAGGGACAAATTTTTTTAAAAAATAACAACGTAGCAGTGATGAGAAACAAATTTGAAATTCTGCAAAATGAATGAAAACAGGAATTTTTTTTCACTTACATGATGAATAAGATTACTAACTGCTAAGTCTGATGTCTTTCCATATCCCACATCACAAATTCATCCAGATAAGTGGCCAGCACATGTTGAGATGTCCCATTGATTCTTTTGAAATTAGCCTTTGCTCTTTTCCGGTAGTTTTTAAGTATGGTTTGCATAAGCACTTGTAGTGGGATCGTCAAATTTTTTATTCTGATTTGCAATGTGATGTGTGAAATTATGATCTGGCAAATACTTTATATTATGGTAGCTCCTACATTTGTTAGATACAATTTTTGGTCCTGTAGCTATGAAATTGTAGATTATGGCAAGCAAAGCAGCATTATTTCTTTTTTTTTTTTTTTTTTTTTTTTTTTTTCTTTTCAAAAAGCTAATTCAGTAGACTTTTTATCCTGCACCATCAAAAGTTTGCTTATCAAAATTTCTTTCACAATGGTTTTTAGCCCTAACTAACAGTGATTCATTAATCTAAACTCTGTGTTCCAGGCCTTATAATTAAATTACAAGGCCTGGAACACACAGGCCTTATAATTAAATTGTGTTCCCAAGTTGTTGAAAGAGGAATTTTGGTAAAACACAATGATTTCTGTAACCCACTTATAAATATATGATTTTCATAAGTGAAATTGGGACTGTGCCTGTGAAAAATAGCTGTTCTTCAGTATGATGTTTGAATTGATATTTGGGGCAATGCCAAACAAACCATACAATTAGATTTTTACCGCTAATAAACAATATGATAGAATATAGGGCAACATCTAACTCGGGGTATGTAGCCTATGGCCATGTAGGCAACTCAGATTGTTATATGTCCCTTGAGTTTAAAACTAGCATGTGTCAAAATGCAGTTTCATATTAACTTTTAAAAAAATCTGTTGTTAGTGATATTTTATGTTATTTACAAATAATATTTTAGGGCAGAAAGCCTCAAACTGTAACATAGTTTGAAGCTTTTTGCCCTAAAATATTTGTCTAAGAAACGCACCTTTTGGCATCTCTCATATTGTGTAAATAAGGGTTGTCACAACTGGGTTGTCACCTCTTATATCACGTGGATTTACCTATGTTTTGAAGCTAAATAGTTTTGTAACAGTATTCTTTTCTAATGTGGAAGCATTACTTATTTGAAGTATGAGAAGGGCAAGTCGTGAAGGATTTCACAATATCAGTTGTTACAATAATGATGCTGATGTACAAACTTCAGTTTGTCTAAAAAAAAGTTCAACTATGTAGTAACAATGCAAATGAATGAACTAGGAATGAGGTGCTGTTGGCTTGATGCGATCATCCATAGGTATTCCAGAATACTTCATATGCACTGCAAATTTGATGACACCAACAGTATTATATTTCACCTTCTTTGAACCTATATAATATCCATAATATAGCAGAATAAGTCTAGAGATAACTTTCCTTTTATTTTGTAGCTTTAGCAGATTGCAGGGGGGGGGGGGGAACATATATTGCAGTATTGGTATGCACTTATGTAATGCATATAAAGTTATGAAAACATAAAATCTTTAATTGCCACCAAAATATTGATAAGGAAAGATTTTGCATACTCCCAGCCAAAACATATATGTTTCAGTATTAACTTAATAAATAGTAGCAATAGCTTAATTTCCAGTATTTACCTTAATATAATCTGCAATTGGACTTAGAGTGAATAAGGTGGAATAGACTGAAAATTGGATTTAATGTGGATGAACTTAAATTTTTGAAATGGAGTTAAAATATGCTCAAGGAAATAGAAGTGCACGTCTTCATCCTTGGTTGTCGTGAATTAAAGTTGAAAAGAATTGGGACTGTGAGAGTATAACTAAGTGACCAATAGCCGTAACGATAGGCTTTCGTTATTAATGTCTTCAGTTGGTAATAGTGAAGAAAGAGAGAGCGCATGTATTTTAAGAGAACTCTAAGTTCCCGTGATGCTCTTTGATGCACGTGGGAATCTCAGGTGCATGAGATTCCAGACCGGGGAGAGGTTGTAGGGTAATTTTGCATTTAATAGGTTTAATTTAGATTGATGCCAAAACCATTCTATGATAAGGGCTTTATACTGATAAATTCTGAAACTAGATTGTAATTTAATAATGGGGTTGCTGAATCTACTAGAGGTGTGTGGTTATGGGATTGTACATGTAAAGTCAGTTCTGTGTTTGCTTGTCCAGATCTGAAGCTATTATGATGATAGTAACCTCGTGTATTTAATGTTTTTGTAGAGCCGTATTTTTAAGTAGTGTTTCAATATAGCATGCATTACATTTTTGCTGGCATTTTATTAAATATACTATATTGTTCAAATCACAGATTTGGTATTTATAAGTTTCTTTATAAGAATTAAACATGGAACCTAGTTTATTGTATGTTGAAAATATGAGTGTAATGTCGGTATTTGCAAATATTCAACGAAACTGTCTAACCAGGTTACTGTGATACGGAAGAACTACGCGTAAATTGTTGTGTGTGTTATGTTTAGATGAATTATTAATATTTTGAACGTTGGAAATAGTTTTTTTAATAAACTGTAAGGGGTATTTCCTGGATATAAATTTTTCTGTAAGATATTGAAGTTCGTTAGATAAGTCGTTTTGTGTTGAACTGTATTTGATGGCATTATATATTTGATTGTATAGAACAGCTTTTTTTTGTGCTAAAATGGTGGTGTGACTCATAGTGTAAGTATTTTCCGGTGTGGGTGTTTTTTCTGAAAATTCTAGTTCTGAATTGAGTATCAGCTTTATATATGGTAAGGTTTAGAAAATTTAATTGTCTGTTTTCCTCCAATTCAAGAGTGTACTTTAATCTATCGTGAAAGGAATTAAACTTAGTAAAAAGGTCATTGATTATAGATTTATTGCCAATTATAAGGATGTCATCAGCATAGCACATATATAATTTTAACTCTGTAGGTGTGTGGTTATGGGATTGTACATGTAAAGTCAGTTCTGTGTTTGCTTGTCCAGTTCTGAAGCTATTATGATAAAAGTAGGCTCGTGTATTTGATGTTTTTGTAGAGCCGTATTTTGAAGTAGTGCTTCGATATAAGGTTGTAAAACTTGGTTTTCTATAGAGGCTAAGTATATTTTGGACAGGGGAGTGGGTGCTGAGATCCCCAATCCCATAGGTAAACCGAATGTTTGTTGATATATTTGGTTGTTGAAACGGAAATGTCTAGTACCTAAGAGAAATGAAGTAAGTTCCAATATGCTATTGATCGAGAGGGAGGTTCGATTAATTAGGGTGCTGTCATTGGTTAAGAAATCGCGTAAAGCCTGTAAAGCGGTTGATAGATGTACATTGGGTATAGGGATACTATATCGAAAGATGCTAAATTATCTGTGTTGGAAATGGTAATCGGGTTTATTTTCTCAAATAATTGGATGGTATTATTAACTGGTATTATTAACTTAATTAATCAGTACATCTATTAATCTTGTTGAACTTCATTGTCAATTAAATTGTACTTTTAACTATATACATATAACTACTTAGATTACGTAACATAAATAATTAGCAAAAATAAATAATTAATACTTAACTTGATACGGAAGTTATATAAAGGGATTTCGTAGATAACGCTCGATACTGAAACATAAATATACATTATAACTGTGTTGGGATACAAGTTTAGGGTTTTAATTTTGTACTGAAATTGAAATTTTATTGAAATTAAATCGAATTAATGACTCAGACCAGAGCAGCAAAGCAAAAGGCTCAAGCTAATGGGAGTGCTGTGGCTCAGGGGAGAACTGAGGAGGGCAGTTGCCCTCTGAATCACAGCCTTTTAAAATGCACTATTTGCTTGATATTTGTGCGGCAGTCAAGTACGGGACATGATACTGCCATGGGGGATGTCTTTGTATGTGCGCGATGAAAGGAAATCAGGCGACGACTCATCGTTGTTATGGGCCTATGTGAGAGCTTGAAGGACAGGGTGGATGCCCTCGAAGGATTAAAAGTGAGGGCCCATGAAGCTCTCAGCTGCCCACACCAACGCCAGAGCTTGCACTTCGGCATCACGCAACACAGCGGCAACCCCCAAGGCAGAATGTGCTGGTCCCGAAGGAACTAGTAGTTCTTGGTGACTCTATTGTCAGGGAAATGGGAAACATGCTTTGTAAAAAGGATAGGTGGAACAGGACCAGGGTATGACTGCCAGGGGCAAAGGTTGATGATGTTGTAGAGCAGATATCATCTTTTAAGGGCACAAAAGGTGATATAGTTGTACACGTTGGCACTAATGATATTAAGAGTAGGACATCGGCGGAATTACTTAACAACTACAGGTCACTGTTGAAAAAAAGCCGTGAATTAGGGTTGAATTTGAAAGTGTCTGCAATTCTGCCCATACACAATAGGAGGGAGTATATGATGAGAGCCCTGGCGATCAATTTGGCACTGGAAAGATTGTGCAAGGCTAAATGGGTAGAATTTTTTTCAGCCTGGTCTGTACTTGTTAACAGGAGAGACTGCTTTTACAGGGTTGGGATATACTTAAATAGAAAGGGTGCAAGAATGTTTGCTGATGCTATCGAGGCAGTGTTAGGTGGGGCGGAAAACTGCTAGACTGGGGGGAATACAAGGATAACAGTAGCCACTGGCAGAGGTGAAAGTGATTCTTGCACTGCTTCTATTGAAATGAGCAGCAGCTTGGAAAATAAGTTGCAGGATATTTCAGAGACTGCTGGAAGTCATTGGGGTACAAGTAAATACATGGGTTGTGTTAGGGTAGCTAAGAAAAAGAACAGGTGCATGTATACTTGCGTGTACACCAATGCCAGGAGTTTGGTAAATAAATTTGATGAATTTGAGGTATTGCTGAAAGCATCAAAGGCGGATATTGTTGGGATACCAGAGATGTGGTGTCACACAGATATAAGTAATGCAGAACTGGAATTTGGGGAGTACAACATCTACAGAAAGGATAGACAGGATAAGAAGGGAGGAGGGGGTTATGATATGAAGGAAGTGAAGCCAGTCGACATCGCTGGACAGTGCAGTGTCGAGTCAGTTTGGTGTGGCATAAGCATTGGGAGATCAAAATTGAGAGTAGGAGTGTGCTATAGGCCTAATGACTCTGATGAGTATAATAAGAAACTGTACAGGGAAATAGTGGGCCAGTAAATCAGAGAGTCTTATAATGGGGGATTTTAATTTCCCAGATAGTGACTGGAATTTGTGAGTTGGTCACTCACACACTAGCAAGGCTTTTGTGGATTTATTGGATGATTGTTTTCTAAATCAGCATGATCGGGAGGCAACTAGAGGGAGCAATACTCTTGATTTGATGATCAGTAGTGATTCTTCATGCATTAAGAGTCTGCAGATACAGGAACCACTAAGTGGCAGTGATCACAGTGTGCTGAAGTGGGATTTACTCAAAGAGGTAACTACCATCAGGGTTAAAGGGAAGGGTTATTGCTTTCATAAAGGCGACTACGATGGTCTGAGACAGTATTTAAATTCTATACAGTGGGACCAACTGATGATGTTACCAACAGCAAACTCAAAATGGGAAGCATTCAAAGAACTTATCTTGGAAGCTAAGTTGATCTAGATGATCTTGTATTAATGGAGAGTAAATTGGAGGAGAAATTTTTGAAGATAATTCAAAAATATTTCTTAGTTGGCTTTACATACCAACTAAGAAATATTCTTCAAGGTTCAGGCCTAAATGGATGTCAGATGAACTAATGAGACATATGGCAGAGAAGAAAAATGTATGGGATACATATAAATTAACACGTGACACAAAAGCCTATGATAGAATAAGTTGATCTGTAACCAAGTTGCAAAGGAGGGTAGGCAGGCGAAGGGAGATTACGAGAAATCTTTGGCAAGGGATGCAAAGAAGAACAGCAAGGAATTCTTTACTTATGTAAACTCTAGAAGGAAGGGAATGAATCAGATTTGTCCACTTGATCTCGATGGTTCAACTGTTCATGATCCTGCTCAGGTAACTAACTAAATCAATATTTTGCATCTACATTCACACATGAGGACTTATTCAGGAAGGGGAATGCCATAGATAAAGTAAACACTGGCAGTGAGCTAGATGATCTTGTAATAATGGAGAGTAAATTGGAGGAGAAATTTTTGAAGATAAATACAAAAAATGCACCTGGGGTGGATGGGATCTATCCAGTTATATTAAAGGAGGCAGCAAAGGAAGTAAGCAATCCGTTAGCCATAATTATGAGAGCGTCCTTGGACTCAGGGGAGGTACCCACAGATTGGAGATGTGCAAATGTAACCCCAATTCACAAAGGAGGATCAAAGGCTGACACAAGTAATTATAGACCTGTGAGTTTAACTTCTGTTCCAGGAAAATTAATGGAAGCACTGCAGGATCATCTTGACAAGAGTTCAGTTATAGCTCGAACACAGCATTGTTTTGTTAAAGGAAGGTCTTGCCTGACCAATTTGATTGGATACTATGATGTAGTCACAAAAGAATTGGATGCAGGGAATAACTTTGAAATTATATATTTGGATCTTAGAAAGGCTTTTGATACTGTTGCACATGTAAGACTGCTGCACAAATTGGAGCAATGTGGCATTGGTGATAATTTGTTGCTATGGATAAAGGGATGGTTGAATGGCAGAAGACGGAGTGGTAATTAATGGACACTGCTCATCGTGGACTAACGTTATTAGTGGAGTCCCTCAGGGTTCAGTGTTGGGTTCATTATTGTTTTCTGTATTTATAAATGATATTGATGATGTTATTTCAAGCTTAATGTCCAAGTTTGCAGATGATACAAAGGTTGGCAGGGTTGTAAGGACACTACTGATGCTATGCTGCTTCAATAGGATCTGGAAAGGTTGAGCAGATGGGCTGAGTGGTGGCAAATGAAGTTTAACATTGACAAATGTAAAGTACTACATATGGGAAACAGCAACCCCAGTGGTAGAGGATGAAAAGGACCTGGGGATAATTGTGCAGGCAGATATGTAGTTCTCTGTGCAGTGCAGATGGCCTGCAAGAGTTGCTCATGGTGTCTTATCAATGATATATAGGAATTTTTCTAGCAGGAATAGGAAGGTGATTATTCCCTTATATAAGGCAATGGTCAGGCCGCACCTTGAGTACTGTATACAGGTCTGGAGGCCTCATTTCAAGAAGAGTGTAGAGCTGCTGGAACGAGTACAGAGAAGGGCATCAAGGTTAGTGAACGGAACGAAGGGTTGCTCTTACGAAGAAAGGCTTAAGTTTTGCAAATTACAGAGTCTGGAGACTAGGCACCGGCGAGGTGATCTGATAGAGGTGTATAAAGCTTTGAATGGTTTGAGCATGCTCAATGCTAATGGGATATTGCCTCTTGCTCAGAATAATCACCTGAGAGGGCATAAATTCAAATTGAGGAAAGACAGATGTAGGATAGATGTGCGGAAATTTGCCTTTAGCCAGCGGGTAGTTGGTTGGTGGAACAGACTTCCATCCCTTGTTGTGGAAGTTGATAGCCTAAATAAATTTAAGACTCAGCTGGACAGGTATTTCGAATGAATGGAGGGGTGAAGTGGAAGGGGTTTTTTTTTTTTTTTTTGGCTGATGCTGCATAAGCTTGCTTTTTTGCATCATATACCTCTACTAATGCTAATGCTAACTTTAAATTTAGAAAATTTTGTAAGGGGGTAAATAACCGGTCTGGAATCTCACGCACCTGAGATTCTCATGTACATCAAAGAGCATCACGGAAACTTTTTGCATTTGCACGGGAACTTAGAGTTCTTTTAAAATACACGCACTCTCTCTTTCTTCACTATTACCAACTGAAGACTTTAATAACGAAAGCCCATCGTTACGGCTATTGGTCCCTTAGTTATACTCTCACAGTCCCAATTCTTTTTAACTTTAATTCATGACAACCAAGGATGAAGACATGCACTTCTATTTCTTTGAGCATATTTTAACTCCGTTTCAAAAATTTAAGTTCATCCACATTAAATCCAATTTTTAGTCTATTCCACCTTATTCACTCTAAGCCCAATTGCAGATTATATTAAGGTAAGTACTGGAAATTAAGCTATTGCTGCTATTTATTAAGTCAATAAAATTGGTACCCTAAGGAATCCTACAACTTATCCAATTGCAAGTTTCAGTGTAATAACTCTCTCTCTCTCTCTCCATTCGCTGCAAGGAACACAGATGCAGTACATACGTACATATATATATATATCATATATGTGTTAAGTTACTCTCCATATAAGGAACAGCCTTTATGGTAATTTATCTGTGAGAAACATACTGAATACCTTAACTTTACAAAGATACATACTGTGACAAATAAGCATTACTTGGTATGAATTTTTTGTGTATTCAAAAATCGAAAATGTCTCAAAAGAAATTGTTCTTCTGATTTGTCAGTTAAATTGAATATGATAATGCAGCATGAAGAAGATGCTAATTTGTCTGTAAAAATTTGTCAAATTTCAAAAACTGTAATACAAAGAAAATTGGCATCATTTTGGAGAAAGAAAATCTTCCAAATGCAGATAAATTGGAAAAATCTGTAATCTTGACTTTGAAGATTTTGATCAAGCACTTTTAAAATTGTTTAAAGAAATTTGCAGTCAAAATTTTCCACTTGATAGCCCCTTAATTCAATTAAAGCTCAAAATTTTGCAAAATCATTAGGTTACAGTGAAAGTGATTTTAAGACCAACTGATAGCTAGTTTACAAAATTTAAATGCAGGCATGGCAAAGTTTCAAAGTCATTCAGGGAGAAACTGGTGCTGTTTAGCAAGCTGACACAAAAGAATGGTATAATTTAGTATTACCATGTTTACTTAAAGATTACTGCCTTAAATATTTTTAATGCTGATGAATTTGCTTTATTTTGGGGAGAACTACATTATAAGACTTTAGTGTTCAAGCTACAAAATGACAATTGTTAGAGTAGTAAAATGAGTAAGCTACGAATAACATTTTTAGTAGGGGCAGACATTTAGTAGGCATTGAAAAGTTGGCATTATTAGTTATTGGTAAATCAGAAAATGTTCAATGTTTTCAAAAAAAATAAAGATAATCTTCCTGTGCAATATAAAGAAAATAAAAAGTCATGGATAACAGGAAATTTTTGAGTTTTTTATTCAAAAACATTTTTGTTGCAAAATCGAAAGTAGCAGTTTTTTTTACAAATAACTGCCATGCTCGCCCAAACTTACTTTCACTAAAAGCTATTAATTTAATTTTTTAATTAGCATTAGCATTAGTAGAGGTATATGATGCAAGAAAGCAAGCTTATTCAGCATCAGCCAAAAAAAAAAACACAATCACTACTCCCATTTCATCCCTCCGTTCGTTCGAAATACCTGTCCAGCTGAGCCTTAAATTTGTTTAGGCTATCAACTTCAACAACAAGTGATGGAAGTCTATTCCACCAACCAACTGCCCGCTGGCTAAAGGCAAATTTCCGCACATCTATCCGACATCCGTCCTTCCTCAATTTGAATTTATGCCCTCTCAGGTGATTATTCTGAGCAAGAGGAAGAATCCCATCAACATTGAGCATGCTCAAGCCATTCAAAGCCTTATACACCTCTATCAGATCACCTCGCCGATGCCTAGTCTCCAGACTCTGTAATTTGCAAAACTTAAGCCTTTCTTCGTAAGAGCAACCCTTTGTTCCATTCACTAATCTTGTTGCCCTTCTCTGTACTCGTTCCAGCAGCTCTACACTCTTCTTGAAATGAGGCCTCCAGACCTGTATACAGTACTCAAGGTCTTATACAAGACCAATGCCTTATACAAGGGAATAATCACATCCCTATCCCTGCTAGAAAAATTCCTGTATATCATTGACAAGACACCATGAGCTACTCTTGCAGCTTGTCTGCACTGCTCAGAGAACTTCATCTCTGCCTGCACAATTACCCCCAGGTCCTTTTCATTCTCTACCACTGTCAGCGTAGTACCACAGAGTTGATACATTGATCTAGGGTTACTGTTTCCCGTATGTAGTACTTTACATTTGTCAATGTTAAACTTCATTTGCCACCTCTCAGCCCATCTGCTCAACCTTTCCAGATCCAGTTACATCAGCATAGCATCAGTAGTGTCCTTAACAACCCTGCCAACCTTTGTATCGTCTGCAAACTTGGACATTAAGCTTGATATACCATCATCAGTATCATTTATAAATACAGAAAACAACAATGGACCCAACACTGAACCCTGAGGAACTCCACTAATAACATTAGTCCACGTTGAGCAGTGTCCATTGATTACCACTCTCTGTCTTCTGCCACTCAACCATCCCTTTATCCATAGCAGCAATTTGCCTCTAATGCCACACTGCTCCAATTTGTGCAGCAGTCTTCCATGTGCAACAGTATCAAAAGCCTTTCTAAGATCCAAATATATAATATCAAAGTTATTCCCTGCATCCAGTTCTTTTGTGACTACATCATAGTATCCAATCAAATTGGTCAGACAAGACCTGCCCTTAACAAAACCATGCTGTGTCTGAGCTATAACTGAATTCTTGTCCAGATGATCCTGCAGTGCTTCTTTAACCAGTGCCTCCATTAATTTTCCTGGAACTGAAGTTAAACTAACAGGTCTATAATTACTTGTGTCAGCCTTTGATCCTCCTTTGTGAATTGGGGTTAAATTTGCACATCTCCAGTCTATGGGTACCTCCCGTGAGTCCAAAGAAGCTCTCATAATGCCGAACACAACTTCTGTAATGTAGCCTATGGATCAAGACATAATAAATATCCTTAAAATTTTGTATTGATGAAAATTACTGCAAAAATGCATTGATTCTAAAATTGATTTTAAGCACAATACATTAGATGCACTAATAATGCTAAATCGTTTGTGACTCATGTTACAAGTGAAGCACATGCAGGTTTTCAAGTTGCCAATTTAAATCCAGACCCACTAGAAGATTTAAGTAAATTTCAAAATTTATTTTATAAATTGGCATTAGTAGGTTTGACAGTAGTGCATCTCTACAAATTATGCTACTTTTGACAAAATTATGCTCATGTCAAGGGAACTGAAGCACACAAACACACCAAGCTTTAAAGACTCTATACTTAATGAATCAGGAAAATGCTTCTGAAATTCTTAAAAACATTTACAATATTGGTAACTTTGTTGACAGTTGTCAGCAAACTCAACTGTCAATCTACAATTTTGGGTTTTTTTTAAGAAATAACACGCTGCACAATCTGTACACTACAATAAAGCTGTACTCTATGTCTATATATATTATATATGCAATAATAAAGCTGTTCAATATGCTCATTAAAAATTTGCTTCTTTTGTTTGTTTATTGTTTTTTATACAATATAATATATTTAGTTTGCAAAAATAAATGTTGTTTTGGTATTCTAGACTAAGAAAAAGGAAAACAATAGCAATGCTCTTTGTAACGAACAGTTCTTTATAAAGAACAGTCTGAAAATCTCCCTGTGGTGATCTTTATAGGGAGAGTCAATTATATAAACAAACTTTTTTTTTTGTTACACAGCATCGTCATATTCAGAAAGCCCATTTGTTATCCTCTTGCATTACTCAGAAAAGAAAAAAAAAAAAAAAGAAAAAAAAAAAACACGTTTTGTACCAACTTGGAATGAAAATATAAATAAAATATAAATATAAAATTTTATAATATATATAAAAAAAAATAAATCATTTTAAAAATGTCTAGATTTTGGCTAATTCTGGTGTGAGTGCAACTAGATTTTGATGTTGTACAGTACTAATAATTTATTAATTTGTTTTATTTTTTTTTTTAGGCTAAAGGTTGCTATAGAACAATGTTATGCAAACCTCAAATACTTATTTGTTTTCTTATAGTTACTCATATTAATTTCTAAAATGCATGGTATTTTGAAAAGTTGAATTAAAGCAGATATTTTATGATATCATTGTCATGTAATTGTTTGTTTGCTTGTTACAACAGTCATTTTATACATTACCTTATGGCCATTACTAAACTATCTTGATGAAAATAAATATACACTTTACTCTGCAGTGAAGAATTGGCTTGTTTACAAAAGGAACAGAAAATTCGAACAGAAGCTGATATTGTTATGAAAGAAAAGAAGAGCAAAGAGGATGAAAAGAATTCATTGTAAGTAATTTTGAATTGTTGGTTTGTTTGTTTTTTTAATGAGTTTAATAGAAATTGAATATTTTCTGATTTCTACTCTCCCCAGTAGCACCCATTAGGATTTAAAGTAGTACCACATTAGGATTTTAGATATTTACTAAAATAGTGTTCTTACTGAAAGAATGTTTCTATACCCTAGATAAATGATGGAAGCAAAATTAGCATAAGAAAAGAAAGTACAGTTGTGTGTGTGGGTGAATGTGTGTCCAGGTGGTATCTAAGGATTCCCTTACAATCTGCTATTGTATCTTTATGATGTTAGCATCTCTGCATAACAAGTTATACATGTAGGTACTGTGTTTAGCATTTTATTGTTTTGTATGACTGCCCACTTATCAGGGGGAGATGGGAGAAATCCCAGGTGCCATCTGACACGAACATACCTGCCCACTTATCAGTTGGCCACCACACCTTGCTCCAGAGAGCAGATGGCTAGTTTTTGTCCTTGCCATGAGGCAGGCCATCTACCTTGTACTTTCTGTGTTGAACTGTCACCAGCAGCCCAACATTTAAAGGAAACAGAGAAAATAAAAGAAAGAAAAATAGAGGAGGATTCCAAGTTCAGGGGAGGGGAGAGAAAAGAAACTTCCCCTGCAAAAAGAGTTGCAGGATTTCAGTCAACCATTGACTAATGCATAGTTCTCAAGGATCACCTGTTATAGAGCCATTTCTTGGCAGAAGCATCCAAGTAGGGGGAGGGGAATTGAAGAGCAAGATTATTGCATTTACTCTGATGTAGTGATGGACATAATCAAAATAATCAATTATGGCATTTTCATAATTGATTATGTTCAAAACATTCAATTAATAAATTGACAACAAGAAAATTGAGGAAGGGAACAAATTAAGAGAGGGAGAGAGACCATTGCCTCAGTGGTAACAGCAATTATCTTAGTTTTGATAACATCAGATCAAACCTCTCCCCTATCATTTTTTTTATTCTTCAATTTCCTTGCTGTCGATTTCATTATTGAATAATTAGCATATAATCGATTATGGAAAGGACATATATGACAGGAGGAAAAGAGGAGTTGTACTCTTGGTTAAGAAGCACATAGATTCTGAAACAATACAACCAGTAGACACAAGTTGCCAGTGTAATATTGAGCCATTCTTGCCTGACATAACGAGAAAACAAAAAAGCAAGTAGGAATATGTTATGTGCCATATGACAGTGATGGGTATAATGAACAGCTATACAGACAATTGGCAGCTCACTCGGTAGGAGAACGTTTCTAAATTTGTTAGATAACTGCTTCTTCAGCAACATATTAGAGAGGCAACAAATAAAAGCAATATTCATGCTCTGGTTATAATCAGTTATTCATCATGTATTAAGAATCTTCAAATAAAGGAACCTTGTGTCAATGATCATAGCATATCAATGTGAGATTTATTCCAAGAAATAACTGGTGTCAAGATTACTCTTGACACTAGTTATTACAAAGGGAAGGGAATGGATTTTGTTTTTATGTAGGTGATTATAATAGACCCAAGCATTTTTTAAACTATTTTCAGTGGAACTGACTGATGTTAAAAAATGTAAATATCAAAGGAGAAGCATTCAGAAAAGCAAACATAAAGGCTACAAAGCATTTTATAACAATGAGAGATACTGTTCAAGATTTAGACCAGACTGGATGTCAGATAAACTGATGAGCTTAGTGACAGAGAAGAAAAATGCATAAGAGATTATAAATTTTTAGGGGACATAGTTATGCATTAAGTACAAACTAGTCTGTAATTGGGTTACTCAAGAGGTTAGACATTCTAAGACCAATTGTAACATGTCTTTAGTTGAGAGTCTAAAGAAAAGGGATATGAATGTTATTATTATTGATATTCTTGTATAGGTTGCTGAAAAACAATAAATATTTTTCATGTGTGTTCACACATGAAGATGCAGTGTAAGATCATCATGACAGGAGTGGAGCCATAAGGGAATTGTGGTTTGATTTTTTTTTTAAACAGATCATGCCTCACCAATATTATTAGCCACTGTGGAGTCATTACTAAAGAAGTGGATGCAAAGAATAATTCGACATTGCATGCCTACTTTTTTTTTATAAAGGCTGAGTCATTTTAATAGTTTACCATGTGAATGAACATTGTATAAATTGGAGCAGTGTGGCATTAGAGAACAAGGTATTATTATGGATAAAGGAATGGTTGGCGGTAGGAGACGTAGTAGCTATAAATGGCCATTGCTCTTCATGGACCAGCATGAAGAGTGGGCTACCAAAGCAGTTAATGTTGGAACTCTTACTGTCATTGAGTTCCAGTGGTACTGAAAAATGGAAATTGAGGTGTAATGTTGATAAATGCAAAGTACTTCATTTTGATAACAGTAATCCTGGAATAACATACCAATTAGGTGCTGCTACACTCAATGTATTGGAGAACGGAAAAAACTTAGGGGTAATTGTTCAGTTCAACATGATGTTCTGTCAATGAAATACAAGAACTTCTTCCAGCAGTGATAAAGAGTTGATTATTCCATTGTATAAGGCATTGGGTAATCTGCAGCTGGAATGCAGCATTATAGGTTTGCAAACCTTGTTTTAGGAAGGACAGATTGCTGGAAAATAGTCAGAGAAAAGCAAAATAGGTGAGGGCAAAAGGATATTCTTACCAAAATAGGCTGAGGTTCTGTAAATTGCAGTCTGTGGAAACTGGGCATCTGCATGATGATCTAATTGAAAGTGTAAAGCTTTAAAATGATCAGTAAAGTAAATGTATATTTACTCTTTCTCAGATGATACACACAAGGGGGGGACAGAAATTTAAGAAGGATGGTTTCAGAATAGATGTACAGAAATATGCATTAAGATTGATAATTGATTGTTGGAATAAAATTTCATGTATTGTGGAAATGAATTCTTTGAATAAACTGAAAGAAGGTGGTTTGGACAAATTATTATAAGAAATGGGCAAATGATTTTTTTTCTCTCTCTCTCTCTCATCTTCTTCTTCTGGCACTGTACTGTGTAGTAGTTTTGCTTCCTTGTATCATATTGCTAATTTTTGATTTTTTCAAATTGTAGCAAAATTCATGACTCTTTCAATAATGAGATACAATTAAGAAAATAAATGATGACATAATTAAATGAACAAAAAACTATTTACATATCATGTATTAGATAGTGCAGTAATTTGAATGATGTACTCTTTTTATGCCAGTGACATGAACACTGCTTTTTAGTAAGAAATTATCTAATTTTTTTCTGAATGGCATTGTCAAGAATTTTTTTCCTACAAATTTGGAACAAATTTGTTGAAACATGTTGAATAATTTGGAACAAATTATCTAATATTTCCTGCACATTTTTTAACATTCCAAGAACATCCAAAGCACTTGATGTGGGCAACATTTTGTCATTATCATCATTAAAACTGTGGTTGCTGTTACTTTTTTCTTGTATGCTAGTCTAACAATATCTATAATGTTGTCAATTAAAATTGTTGTGGTGGCAATATGGTTATCTGCTGAAATGTAATCATTGAGTAATTTTCTCTTGCACAGCTGAAGATATAGCTTTATTTTCCTCTATAAAGTCATTGGATGTATTGGAAGTGAGAATTGACAAAACAAATGAGTGAATTCAAAGTGATCAAAAGTTTTCTATTGTTTTCTCTAATTGGCAACATGCCACAAATGAACAGAATCCAAAAGTGTCAAAGCTTAATTCCTCTTTTGATTCAGTGCTACAAATGACTTTCTGCAGCAGTAATTTTCAATAAGGAAATTTCCGATTTTTAATTATACTCTGATCATGGCTGCGATATAATTGTGATGTCAGAAAGATCAAATCGATAGACCACAGGCTTTCCACTTTAAGATGAGCAGAACTATTATCAGTAATCAAAGCAACTTTGCACTTCTCATGTAAAAAGTACTTATCCAGTGGCTTTATTTAATCCTGAAATACTTGCTGTCATCCAAGCCTTTTTATTGCAGTGTAATTTGTTAAATGGCTTTAAAACAGTGAGGGTTTAAAAATTTTCTGAACAGAAACATAGTCAACTGTTCAGAACATCTGAATTACAATTTACCATATCAATAATATATTCTCTTCTCTTTTTTCTCCCTGCATTTGAAATGCCAAAGTTTTATCCAGACAGCAGCAAAACAAAATACCTATTTGATCTGCATTATATTATCCAGGCACCTCCGTAGCCAGGTGGGCAGGAGCAGCAGTGTGTAGCACACGCTTTTTGATTAGCCTGGGGTTCGAGCCCGTGACCACCGAATACAGAGGATGCGGAAAGGTCAGGAAATGACCACCGCATATCCCAGAGCAATATGGCCTTAGTTGCTAATGCTCCTAAAAACCAATTAACAACAACATATTATCCAATATGATGTTGTGTCATTAGAAACCTCCCACAATTTACTACTATTCTTAAAAAATGATTTTCTTCCTACTGAACCTTTCTCCCCCATCTCCGAGTAAAATGAACTCAATTCCCAGCTGTGCATCAAAATAGACCACAAATTGGTAAATTTTCAGCTGTTTCTTTGAACCAAACAAGGAAATGTGAGATCTAACTTTTTGTACTTTGCTGTATTTAAATGTTCCATTGCAGTTCAGGCTTTCTACTCTCAAATATGGAAGATATTTTTTTTCATGATTTATTATAATTTTTGACAAAGTTGAATTTTTGGAATACTTTGATGCAGAACCAACATCACCTGATTGTAGGAGCTGCATTATCATTTTTAGGGATAGCTCATTCTGTTAATGGATTTCACCAGACATTTTTTCATGTGGATTTGCAAGTTGAATAAAAAGCAAAAAAAAAAAAAAAAAATTGCCACTGTAACTAATATAGAATGAACTCTTAATAGGAGAGACTGTTTACAGAGATGGGAAACTCTTAAATAGAAGGGTGCAATAAAATCTGCTGTCGTATTGAGGCAGTATTAGGTGGATCGGAAAACTGCTAGCTTGAGGTGATATACTTACTAAGAGATTAACAGTAGCCACTGGCAGAGGTAGCATTAGTAGAGGCATACGATGCAAGAAAGCGAGCTTATGCAGCATTAGCAAAAAAAAAAAAAAAAAAAAACCCTCCCATTTCACCCATCCATTCATTCCAAATGCCCTAAATCATGTCCAGCTCAGCCTTAAATTTATTTAGGCTATTAGCTTCCACAACAAAAGATGGAAGCCTGTTCCACCAATCAACTACCGCTGGCTAAAGACAAATTTCCGCACATCTATTCTACAGCTATCTTTCCTCAATTTTAAACAGTGCCCCCTCAGGTTCTTAGTCTGAGCAAGAGGAAGTCTCCCATCAGCATTCAGCTTGCTCAACCCATTCAAGGCCTTATACACCTCAATCAGATCACCTCGTAGATGCCTACTCTAAGAGCTCTGCAATTTGCAGAACTTAAGCCTTTCTTGGTAAGAGCACCCCCTTTGTTCCCCTCACCAATCTTGTTGCCCTTCTTTGTACTCGTTCTAGCAACTCTACATCCTTCCTAAAATGAGGCCTCCAGACCTGTACACAGTACTCTAGGTGTGGACTGACCATTGCCTTGTATAACAGGATAATCACCTCCCTTTCCCTGCTAGCAAAATTCCTATATATTATTGACAAGACGCGCCTCCGTAGCCAGGTGGGCAGGAGCGGCAGTGCGTAGCACACGCTTCTTGATTAGACCGGGGTTCGAACCAATGACCACTAAATACGGAGGATGCGGAAAGGTCAGGGAATAACCACCACATATCCCATGAGCAATATGGCCTTAGTTGCTAATGCTCCTAAAAAACAAATAACAACAACAACAACCATTATTCCCTGGCAGCCCATCTGCACTGCTCAGCGAACTTCATATTTGAATGCACAATTACCCCCAGATCTTTTTCACTTTCCATATCCCTGAGTGTAGTACCACACAGTTAGTACGTTTCTTTTCGGTTATTGCTACCCATTCAATCATTAGATTGAATTCGTACAATAGGTGGAAATGATTCTTGCACTACTCTGTTGGAACAAGCAGCAGCCTGGAAAGCACAGTGTCAGGGATTTCAAGACCTGGAGGTCCTTGTCAAACATATATGCGCTGTGTTAAGGTTATTAAGAGTAAAAACAGTTGCAGGTATACTTGTATATACAGTAATACTAGGGGCACAGTAAATTTGATAAATTGAAGTGCTGATCTAATGATTAAATGCAGACTCTGTGGGAATATCAGAGACATGGTATCACTTAGCTACAAGGGATTCAGAATTTGAATATGAGGAGTATAGTGTGTACAAACAAACAAACAGGACAGCGGGGTGGGGGTGGGGGGTTATGCTCTTAGTTAAAAAGCACATAAAATTAAATATGATTAAGGAGGCCTATGCGCTCCGGATTCATTACTACTAAAATTAATTTTAATTTATGTCTATCTACTAAAATTAATTTTAATTTTAGTAGATAGACATAAAATTAAAGGCAGTTCATTCAGTGAACATAGATGGCCAATGCAGTGTTGTGTCAGTTTACTTTCTTTTTTGCATCATTTGCTGGCAGCATGTTTTGGAGGTCGTTTAATTTCATTCTCGGACCTTGGCAGTAGAGACTACCTTGTCTCTTCTGCCAACTATGTGCTTTTGTGGGTGTCAAAATTGCAGTAATCATTAAAAAAAAAAAATGTGTGCCAATTGGTTTTATTCAAATATCTGACAAACCTGCCAAGACAGTCTAGTTTGACTACAGGAATGCTTAAAAGATTTCTTCCCTTGGGATTAGGTTAGCCAGTCTTGGGCAGCAAAACAGGTCACATTCCCACGAGTTATTCTCATTTTTTAGCTCATGCTGTTTATGAATCAGCCAGTGAACACACTTTTACAGGCATAATGCATCCTAAAGACCATCTGTATAGACCTAAGACTATCACAGTTGTGGTAGATGTAGCAAGGATCCTCCAAAAACAACCAGATTTTTATATGTATGACCACACTAGTGGTATTGTTATGATATGTACAGCATATTCAACAAAAGTAATAAGTGATATAGGATACTGACTTAATATTACTTTATCAACTTTACAGAAATTGTTGAAAGTGGACATTGTCTATTTTACATTGCTGTCTATTATGTTCCTTGAGTAAGTGTGTGCAATAAATCATGTATGAAACGTGATTATAGACTGCCAATATATTCTATCTACTGCCTGAAAAATTATCTTTAAGCCTCATTTCGGTGTATGGAAGGTGATTTTAATACGCAGCATTCTTTAAAAAAAAAAAAAAAAAAAAACATAAAAATAAATCGGTTCGTCAGAGTCTGGACTTCTTGTGATCCTTTCTCTTGGTAGTCTTAATAATTTTGAAATCAGCATCCATTAAACAGACTAGAAATATTCCAAGGAGGTGCAAGAAGTATGATCAGTTGCAATCTCTTGCTGAAACCATGTTTTACGTGTTACATTTGGTGGTAATATGACCACACACGATAGTAACATAACAGTCATTGTTGATCATCTTATTAAAGAAAGTAATAAGTTTTGTGAAATTTTACACTAGTCTCCAACTTTCTGGGAGCTGGTTTGAAATTAGAACATCATATATCTCACATAGATTGTTTTCAACTATATTTGAAAATTTTAAGAACTAATGTACCCATCAAAATGGAGCTGCACCTTGTCTTTCCAGAATCAATCATCCAATTTCTCGGCATCGGAGTTACTCATTCCTTGAAGCACTAATAATATATTGGAGATAGTTGATGTGGTCTTGCTTTATAAGGACACATATGTAATGCTTTTCTGGGCACTTTATGAGCATGGTAATGCCACTTGTTCATAGAGGTTTGGCTTTAAATCCCATTAGCAACTGGAGGAATCCTTGAAAGGTCTCCTAATCAATTTGAGCTGTTATAGTTAAGTGATCTGAGAGAGAGAGAGAGAGAGAGAGAGAGAGAGAGAGAGAGAGAGAGAGAGAGAGAGAGAGAGAGAGAGAGAGAGAGAGAGAGAGAGAGAGAGAGAGAGAGAGATTTCCACATCTTTCAACAATGTACAGATTGACACTTGAACATAACAGTTGCACAGATATAATACCTGATAAAGACCATATAAATTAGTACGCTATAGGAACTGGTATACTCTAACCAAAGTAGCCAGTGAGCCAAAAGCTTCCACAGAAACAGTAATAGGAATGGTCCAGAAGTCCACATGCTCTTTCGTGTTCTGCTTTTGTATACATTTGCTACCCTCTCAGTTTGCTTAAATTTGTAAATTTTTTTGATAGACTTGTTTGGAGAAGTGGATTCATTGCAAATTTTTCTCTGGTCGCACTAAAACTCCAATTTCTAATATATAACTTTCTGATCTGCAGACTTTACACCAACCCATCGTTGGTGACCTTATTCATTCTGCTCTGCATCCCCCCCCCCATTTCACTCTCATTAAATGTTTTTTTTCTTAAAACGTTAACTTAGGAGTAACTTAGTGTTTTTATGGTAATTTTTTTTTGTTACAGTTTCTCTAAAAATTCAAGAAATCTCTCAGTAGGGTGAAAGTGATCCTCAAAGTTAGCAATATCTGTATATAATTACATGTTGACTAGTAATGGTTTACTGACATGAAATGTGTGTAGCTGAATTCTATTTTGCCTTCATTATGTTTGTTTGATAGGGGGAAGAACATAGGAGCTTCTATTTTTTTTATCATTATTACATCTTTTGAAAATAATTTATTCTTTAGTAATTGTTTTTGCTGTATTGTATGCCACATTGAATATCAAATTACTGTTGTGTTAATTGTTTTTATTAAATGCTAATGATTTATTAAATGCTTCTTTTTGCACATTCTTTGTGAGAAGTAAAGAAAGAAAATACTCAAATGTAGATCATAGTTTTTTTTATTAACATTTTTTTCTGTTATGCCCTTTAAAGATTATGCTAAATCTCAATCTTAACTGTTTTGCACTCACTTTGTATTGCCATATATTGAATTTGTCTAAAGCTTGTAATTACTTTTTAACTTTGAATATGCAAAATAACTAAATTTTAACTATTCATTTTAGAAAGGTCCTAAATCTCTAATTAATTTTAGATTTCAGAATTGTCTAGTCACATTAAATCAGTTGCTAGGTAACATCCCTGAGCAAGATGCTGCTGCTAAACTGAAAGAATATGTGAGGTATGGTTTAATATAAACATATTCTGTGTGTAATTGTCATATGTTAATCATTAATATATTTTTGTTTATGACTAATTGGTGAAACATGTAAATTATCAATGATAAAAAGAAATTTTGCTAGCAGGGATAAGAAGGCGATTATCCCACTGTATAAGGCAGAGGTCAGGCCACATCATGAGTACTGAATACAGGTCTGGAGGCCTCATTTTAAGAAGGATATAGAGCTGCTGGAATGAGTACAGAGAAGGGCAACGAGATTGGTGAGGGGAACAAAGGGGTGCTCTTACCAAGAAAGTCTTCAGTTCTGCAAATTGCAGCATCTGGTGACCAGGTGCCTGCAAGGTGATCTGATTGAGGTGTTTATAGTTTTGAATGGGTGAGCAAGCATCAGTGCTGATGAGATTCTTCCTTTTGCTCAGACCATACATGTGAGAGGGCACAAATTCAAATTGAGGAAGGACGGTTGTGGAATAGACATGCAGGAATTTGCCTTTAGCCAGCAGGTGGTTGATTGCTGAAACAAACTTCCATCTGTGGTTGTGGAAGTTGATAGCTTAAATAAATTCAAAGAAGAACTAGACAAACTATTGGAGGTAATAAATAGGTAAGGTGTCTTCTTTTTCTTTTTTTTTTTTTTTTTGCTGATGACAAATGATGCAAGAAAGCAAGCTTTCTTGCATCATTTGTCACTGTTAATGTTAATATTAAATGAATTGTATTTTGAAATATATTTTGCATGTAGGTAAAAGGGATTTTTGTTGGTTATGTGTATGAAACAAATATTACTTTATTAAAAATGGTCTATAAACTGGAAAATAACCTTACTTAATAAAGTACTAGCTGAGTGGAAAAAACATTGACTTCTCAGTTGCCCTTCCTCTGACCTTTGAACAGGCTCCAATAAATTTAATGACCTGCCAACATGGTTTTAAATTCATTCCTGACTCTGAATTCCAGGATTTTGGTATGATATCTGTTTATAATGATTTAGATCGGTCTCTCACTAAGGAGATCTGGCACTTTGTTATACTTTGTAAACTTCTTTGTGTTACACTGGGCAGCATTTTGAGAAAAGTTCTGTGTTGTTTTACTGCTAATAAGTTACCAGAAATAAATTTTTAATGGAAATTTCAAAAGTTAATTGAAATTTGCTCTATCATGTCAGCAATTTTTATGAATAAAAAAAAAATGAAAATATTAGTGTAGCTGCTAAAGGTTTATTTTGTATGTTTAAAATTTTACAAACAGGTTATTTTTATATAAAAATACATAAAGACAATTATCAGAGGTTATGTCCTCCTATCAAGTGTAGATGTCCACAAACTGGATTTCTTATGAGCTAAACTGGATTAAACGTGTGCATTTTTGAATTCCTCAGGCTGCTAGTTTCAGTGGCTGTTCCTCTTTTTAGCATCCAGAAGTAATCAGCCATCATATTTGATGTTCCATCCCCTTTTTTTTCCTTTTTTTTTTTTTTTTTTTTTTTATATCCTGAATCATTTTCCCTGTTTTACACCTATATTACCTAAGCTTTCTGGGGAATAGTTAATACAGATTTTAGCAGCAGCTTGAAAATTTGAGGTACAACAAAAATTGCTTTGATTTTTTTCATATGTAAGCAATATTCAAATTTTCATAAAATGATTTGATTGAAATGATTTCCTTCTTTATTCAGGTTTTGGATGAACTGTTTCATTAAACCCAGTTTTATATACGGATGAGCTAACAATACTTTGTTTCAATCTTTGGCTCTTTACTGTTCTTTGAACCTGATGTCAGACACTGTCTTGGTGGTCACATGTTCCTTTCCCAGTGATCAGTTTTTGCTTGAATATCCCACTTGAACAGAAAGCAAACATTTGTAACCAAGTTGTTGGCCTAGTAGCAGGCCACTAACTTTAAAATGTCCACACACTAGCCAACCATGATCCTTCCACTGAATTTTTTCCAAAAGAAGCTTAATATTTTTGTAGTTTTCTTTTAAGTGTACTGAATTGTAATATATTTCTGCAGTATATCATCAAGCCTTCTCTGGAAAAATGGGGAACCAATTGTTTTTTCATGTCTGTGCCATGTAATGACTCTTCTTGGGGTCAGCAGATTCTTGTATTTCAGTCTTGATTCTGAAAGCTCTTCAGATCCTTTTAGTAGAATTAAATCTCTCATGAGATCATTAAGTTCACTTTATATGTACAGATGAGCCCAGATTTGTGAATTTCTTCGGCACAATAGTTTGTCATCCTCTAGATCACAAATGTCAAATTTGGAATCTGAAGACATATGTTCAAGGACAACTGGTGGAAGTGGTACGGGTAGTTCAGATTCGTGGGGTATTAGCCTTAATGTAATGTTGTAGGAATGTGCAATATTCTTCATTTTCTTCACATTAGTACCTGCAACATTTGTGGAACAAAAGTAGCAGCCATTAATATGATCCCAAGGGTCCTACAATACACTGGAAATTGCAAATGTCATGGCTTTCTTTTTCACAAGCCCTCCACACATGTATAGGAGCCCAACTTTTATCTTTTTTCCTAATTTAATTCGAAAATATGTGCCATATTACATTTTTGAACAAATGATGTTATGTCCTGCTTTTGTTTTGCTACAACATAGTTACCTCAAATGTAACACAGTATATTTTGATTGTTTAAACGACAATGAGTTGCCACTGTCAAAAACAGAATATCTAAATCATGTTAGAAACAGATAATAGTTAGCATGACTGCAGTGGAAAACAACTGAACAGAAGAAACAATTCACAGGTTTATATAGCTGCCTGACTTGCAGGACTCGAAATATCTAAACAGGTCTGGGCTCATTTATACCTGTCAGTCAAAGGAAGTAGCATGCATGTAGCACATACATGCTCCTTAATAATAGGCAGAAGGATTTTACTATTTCTGAGAGCGAGGTTATGGTCTCTTTTGATGTGGTTTCTCTGTTCACTTCTGTTCCTGTTGTACAGGAACAGAAGGTTACAGTGATCACAACGGACTGATGTGGGAATTACTTAAGGATGTAACTACCATCAAGGCTAAAGGGAAGGGCTTTTGCTTTCATAAAGGTGACAACAGGGATCTCAGATAGTTTTTAAATTCTGTACAGTGGGATCAACTGATGACGTTACCAATGTTGAATTCTAAATGGGAAGCCTTCAAGGAATTAATTTTGGAAGCTACTAGGCTCATCATTCCAACTAAGAAATACTGTTCAAGGTTTAGGCCTAAATGGATGTCAGATGAACTAAAGAGGCTTGTGGCAGAGAAGAAAAATGTATGGAATGCATATAAAGTATCAGGTGATACAGAAGCCTTTGCAGATATAAACTAGTCTATAATCAAGTCACGAAGGAGGTTAGGCAGGCGAAGGAAGATTATGAGAAATCATTGGCAAAGGATGCAAAGAAAAATGGCAAAGAGTTCTTACTTATGTAAACTCTAGAAGGAAAGAGATGAATCAGACTGGACCACTTAACATAGATGGGTTGACTATTGATAATCATGCTCAGGTATCTGATAAACTGAATGAGTATTTTGCATCTACATTCACACATCAGGAGTTATTCAATGAGGGGAGTGCCAGAAGTTTATCAAACTCTAACGAGCAAAGTGGAAGAGAAATTGTTGAAGTTAAACATAAAAAAGCACCTGGGGTGGATGGGATCTATCCGGTTATATTAAAGACGGCAGCAAAGGAAGTAAGCAAACCATTAGCCATAATTATGAGAGCTTCCTTGGATTCCGGGGAGGTCCCCATGGACTAGAGGTGGGCAAACGTATTACCAATTCACAAAGGGGGTTCAAAAGGTGACACAGGTAACTATAGACCTGTTAGTTTAACTTGTGTTCCAGGGAAAATAATGGAATCACTGGTTAAAGAAGCATTGCAGGATCATCTATACAAGACTGCAGTAATAGTTAAGACATAGCATGGGTTTGTTAAAGGGAGGTCTTGTCTGACCAATTTGATTGAATACTGTGATGTGGTCACAAAGGAACTGAATGCCAAAAATAATTTTGATATCATATACTTGGATTTCAGAAAAGCTTTTGATACTGTTGCACATAGAAGACTGGGATTTCAGGAAAGCTTTTGATACTGTTGCACATGGAAGACTGCTGTACAAATTGGAGAGGTATGGCATTAAGGGTAATTGCTACAATGGATAAAGGGACGGTTGAGTGAGAGATGACAGAAAGTGGTAATCAATGGACACTGCTCTTCGAGGACAAATGTTTTTAGTGGAGTTCCCCAGGGTTCGGTGTTGGGCCTATTGTTGTTTTGAATATTTATCAATGATATTGATGAAGGTATATCAGTAGCAATAACTCAAGAGAATGGCAATAACAGCGGCAACCCCCAAGGCAGAATGCACTGGTTCCACAGGAACTAGTAGTTGTTGGTGACTCTATTGTCAGGGAAACTGGGAACATGCTTTGTAAAAAGGATATGTGGAAAAGGACCAAGGTATGCCTGCCAGGGGCAAAGGTTGATGACGTTGTAGAGCAAATATCATCTTTTAAGGGCACAAAAGGTGATATAGTTGTACACGTTGGTACTAATGATATTAAGAGTAGGAGACCGTCAGAATTACTTAAGAAGTAGAGATTACTGTTGAAAAAAAGCCGTGACTTAGGGTTGAATTTCGAAGTGTCTGCAATTCTGCCCACACACGATAGGAGGGAGTATATGATGAGAGCCTTGTCAATCAATTCGGCCCTGGAAAGACTGTGCAAGGCTCAAGGGGGTAGAATTTTTTTAAGCGTGGTCTGTACTTGTTAACAGGAGAGACTGTTTCTACAGGGATGGGATACACTTAAATAGAAAGAGTGCAAGAATATTTGCTGATGCTATCGAGGCAGTGTTAGATGGGTCGGAAAATTGCTAGCTTGGGGGGGGGGATACAAGGACTAATAGATTAACAGTAGCCACTGGCAGAGGTGAAAGTGATTCTTGCACTGCTTCTATTGGAACGAGCAGCAACCTGGAAAACAAGATGCAGGATATTTCGGAGACTGCTGGGAGTCATTGCGGTACAAGTAAACACATGGGTTGTGTTAGGGTAGCTAAGAATAGGAACAGCTGCATGTATACTTGTGTGTTCACCAATGCTAGGAGTTTGGTAAATAAATTTGATGAATTTGAGATATTGCTCAAAACATCAAAGGCAGATATTGTTGTGATATCAGAGACGTGATGTCACACAGATATAGGGAATGCAGAACTGGAATTTGGGGAGTACAACATCTACAGAAAGGATAGACAGGATAGGAAGGGAGGAGGGGTTATGCTATTAGTTAAGAAACACATAAAATCCAAGGAAGTGAAGCCAGTCGACATCGCTGGACAGTGCAGTGTCGAGTCAGTTTGGTGTGACATAAACATTGGGAGATCAAAATTGAGAGTAGGAGTGTGCTATAGGCCTAATGCCTCTGATCAGTATAATAAGAAACTATACAGGAAAAGTGTAGGCCAGTAAATCAGAGTGTCTTATAATGGGGGATTTTAATTTCCCAGATATTGGCTGGAATTTGTGGGTTGGTCACTCACACACTAGCAAGGCTTTTGGGGATTTATTGGATGATTGTTTTCCCCATCGGCATGTTCAGGAGGCAACTAGAGGAAGTAATACTCTTGATCTGATTATCAGTAGTGATTCTTCATGCATTAAGAATCTGCAGATAAAGGAACCACTAGGTGGCAGTGATCACAGTGTGCTGAAGTGGGATTTACTCGAAGAGGTAACTACCATCAGAGGTAAAGGGAAGGGTTTTTGCTTTCGTAAAGGCGACTAGGATGGTCTGAGACAGCCTAAATGGATGTCAGATGAACTAATGAGACATGTGGCAGAGAAGAAAAATGTATGGGATACATATAAATTAATGGAACATGGAAGCCTATGAAAGATATAAGCTGGTCTGTAACCAAGTCACAAAGGAGCTTAGGCAGGGAAAGGCAGATTATGAGAAATCCTTGGCAAAGGATGCAAAGAAAAACAGAAAAGAGTTCTTTACCTATGTAAACTCTAGAAGGAAAGGGATGAATTCGATTGGTCCACTGGTATTGATGGTGCAACAGTTGAGGATCCTGCTCAGGTGGGTAACAAACTAAATGAGTATTTTGCATCTACATTCACACGTGAGGAGTTATTCAGGAAGAGAAATGCCAGAGGTGAAGTAAACTCTGGCAGTGAGCTAGATGATTTTGTAATAACTGAGAGGAAAGTGGAGGAGAAATTGTTGAGGATAAACATAAAAATGGCACCTGGGGTGGATGGGATCTATCCAGTTATATTAAAGGAAGCAGCAAAGGAAGTAAGCAAACCCTTAGCCATAATTATGAGAGCTTCTTTGGACTCAGGGGAGGTACCCATAGACTGGAGATGTGCAAATGTGATCCCAATTCACAAAGGAGTATCAAAGGCTGACACAAGTAATTATAGACCTGTGATTTTAACTTCTGTTTCAGGAAAATGAATGAAGGCACTGGTTAAATAAGCACTGCAGGATCATCTAGACAAGTCTTCAGTTATAGCTCGGACACAGCATGGTTTTGTTAAGCGAAAGTCTTGCCTGACCTATTTGATTGAATACTATGATGCAGTCACAAAAGAACTGGATGCAGGGAATAACTTTGATATTATATATTTGGATCTTAGAAAGGCTTTTGATAATGTTGCACATGGAAGATTGCTGCACAAATTGGAGCAGTGTTGCATTGGTGGAAAATTGCTGCTATGGATAAAGGGATGGTTGTGGGGGAGAAGACAGAGTGGTAATCAATGGAGACTGCTGATCGTGGACTGATGTTGTTAGTGGAGTCCCTCAGGGTTCAGTGATTGTGTTCAGTTTTTTTTTTTTTTTTTTTTTTTGGTAGTTGTTGGTTCATCGGCTTCTGTGGCCATAATGCACCTCCCAAGGTTTTTGCAGTACTTTGATCGAAGCCCGAGGCGGGATTCGAATCCACGACCTTTGGGTTGCCAGGCAGGCACTTTACCCACCCGGCTAGCTCGGTCGGCTCATGTTCAGTCACTCTGTTTTGCCAAATACAGGGCACAGCTATGGGTGCCCCTGTTAGACCTATCGTGACCAATATCGCCATGGAGGAACTTGAGTCAGATTTTCTTGAACTTACCTATTCCTATCACTCTCTGGTGTTGTTATGTTGTGATATCTTTGCCAGGTATTGGAATCTCGAGTGCTGCAGTATCTCAATTCCCTGTCACCCGTCATTCATTATACAATTGAACTAGAGGTTGATAATACTCTTCATTATACAATTGAACTAGAGGTTGATAATACTCTTCATTATACAATTGAACTAGAGGTTGATAATACTCTTCCTTTTTTTGGATGCATTAGTCCAATGCATGGATTCTCGTTTAGTAACTTCCGTTTTTAGGAAGCTAATGTGCGCAGGCCAATTTACCAATTGTGGGTCTGCACATGCCACTGGTCATTTGCGTAGCACTGCTTGCACTTTATATTCCCATGCTTGGACACCCTCTAGTTCGACTGGTGACAGGCATCTGGAGACTTCTAAAATTAGGAAAGAGCTTTCAAATTGCGGCTATCCACCTCATGTTCTAGATAGATGTGAGCTTGAAGCTCACAAATGTATTAAGCAATCTAACCCTCCCCGTGTCAATGAATTTATATCTACTGCCTACATCCCCTATTATCCGGAAATATCGGAACATCTTATTAGGATTTTGCATCTCCATCATATACGATGTGTGTAACTTCCAGGAAGGAAATTAGTCTATTATTTCTAAGGTGAAAACACCTGTTCCTCATTTCCTACGGAGTGGTTCCGTATACTGAATTACGTGTCTGAATTGTGGGGGTGTTATGTAGGTGAGTCCGGTAGAAGATTGAGAGACTGGGTTTCTGAGCATGAGGTGGATCTGCGAACCACTTATTTTGAGGCACCTCTGTAGCCAGGTGGGCAGGAGTAGCAGTGCGTAGCACGCGCTTCTTAATTAGACTGCGGTTCGAGCCCGTGCCTTCCAAATACGGACTTTGAGGAAATGTCAGGGAATGACCACCGCATGTCCCCTGAGCAATATGGCCTTTGTTGCTAATGCTCCTAAAAACTAAATAACAAACAACAACTTATTTTGAGTGCTCCTCAGTCACTGAGCATTATTTGAGTTGAGCAGCACAATCTTGATCTCTGATGGGATATTGAAATAGTCAACTATTCAAGTGATTACCGCCAGCGCTCATGGCTTGAAGCACTGCACATAGCTACCAATAATAGTACTATGAATTGCACAAGGGGAGTGCACTTACACCCTATTATAAATGTACTGTACTGCAGTGAGTGCTGGCGATCATCACATGTACGTCATTCTTTTCTACTGACAACAGACTCGTGATACACCATCATGCCCAGTTGACTTTTGCTATTGTAACCATCAATATATACGGAAGTATACCATTCACTGACTTGCCGATGAAGAGGCACTTTGCCTTGAAAACTTCTATGTATTTTAACACTTTTATCTTATATATATCATTTATTTATTTGAATAAATTTATTTTAACCAGTTTTTTTTTTTTTTTATGTAAACCCCAAACAACAGAGATATTAGAACCTATAGCACTTAGTACTTTGCTTGGGTTGGAGGTTGAGAAGACGAAAGAAGATATTTGTTGACGTTGGACTTAAACTTCTGTAGACTGTAATTTTCAGGAAATATGTACGAAGGAAAGTTGTCCCAGAAAACAGAAGTTGAATGGATAAACGATCAAGATGAAAAGTTGGTTCTGTGAGTTTTAAGTTGGACAGCAAATGGATGTTGGCTGGTGGCGGCACGTGTTCGGACTGTTTTGAAAGAGAGAGCGGGAATTATTGAAGCCAATTCAGAAGAACAGTGCCCATGGAAGTATCTGTAGAAGAGGCATGCAGCAGAAGACAGTACGTCTATGAGACAGCGAGTGAAGAAACTCTGTTAGAGATGAGCCATTTATTAACCTAACTGCCCTCTTCTGAATGGAATTAAGAAGTCTGAGAGAGGTTTTGGGGGCACCACCCCAGATGTGGGAGCAATATTCCATGGCAGGGCGAATTTGCGATTTATACAGAGTGAGCAGCTGTTTGAAAGAAAAGTAACGCCGAGGGCGAAAGTGAAAACCAAGTTTTTTAGATGCAGAGGAAGCAATATTTGTAATGTGCTTGTGCCAAGAGAGATTAGAAGTCAGGGTAATCCCCAAAAGAGATATATCATTTTGCCTAGAAATCGGAGTGTCACTAAAGATGAGCATAGGAGCAAAAGAATCCTTTTTGCGAGATATAAGACAAGACTGAGTTTTAGAAGGTTTGAAATCAACTAAGTTGTCTTTGCCCCACTGGAGAATTACCTGAAGATCGGCATTTAAGGAATTGGTAGCAGATTTTCGAGAAGTTGAAGCTGATTGAATAGGGCAAGGTTTCTCAAAATGGAAAGTCGAATGCAATGTGCTATCATCGGCAAAACTATGAATAGGATTTCCAGTCAATGGAAGAAGGTCATTAATATACAAGAGGAAAAGAGTGGGGGAAAGAACTGAACCTTGGGGGAAACCGGCATTAGTGGAGAAGTTAGAAGACAGAGAGCCATCTACCATCACCCTCAGTGAGCTATCAGAGAGAAAACTGGATAACCAATTACTAAAAACAGTTGGCAAACCATAAGATGGAAGTTTGTTTAGAAGACCTTTATGCCAAACGCGATCGAAAGCCTTTGAGATGTCAAGAGCAACTACTTGTGTTTCACCGAACCTTTCCATTGAATTAGTCTATAAATGGGTAACATAAGCCAGAACATCACCAGTGGATCGACACTGTCGGAATCCATACTGGCGATCGTTGATCAGACGGAAGGTTTCTAGGTAGTTTAAGATTTGGCGGTTAATTGATTTCTCCATTACTTTAGAAAGAGTAGAAGTAATTGCAATGGGACAATAATTGGATGGGAGGGATTTGTCACCCTTTTTAGGAACTGGCTGGATATGAGCAAATTTCCAAGCAGAAGGAAAAACACCTTTGGAATAAGAAAGTAAATAAAGTCGGCAAAGAATAGGAGAAAGTGAAAACACTCAAAACCTGTGTTTAGGAGCACAGGTTTTGAGAACAAGTGGAGAAATACCATCAGCACCTGGAGCTTTCTTAGCATCAAGATTCGTCAAAATCCTTCTGACATCCTTTTGACGGAAGACCACGGGAGGCATTGAATGGAGCATGTTGGGAATGGTGGGTGGTGTTTTACCAAGATCATTAATACAAGAGCTGGAAGAAAAATGGGATGCTAGCAGGTCAGCTTTATCCTTGGCTGAAGTGACAACAGAACCATCTGGTTTGGACAGAGGTGGGAGCAGAGATGGGCAAAAGTTGCGGCCAATAGCTTTGGCAAGAGACCAGAATTCTCGGCAACCATTAGGGCAAGAAGCAAGTTTTCTACTCTTAGCCTGTTCAAACTCTAGTTTGGACTGATTAATAACTGAATTACAATTGTTGCGAGCTTTGGTGTAGGCAGAAAATGAAACTGAAGAATTAGAAACAAGCCAATTACTATATGCAACATTCTTCTCTCGAACAGCCTTAGCACATTTATTGGAAAACCAAGGTTTAGATAAAGGACGAGATTTTAAAGTGGAGTGTGGGATAAAGAATTCCATTCCTGCAAGAATAATTTCACTGACACGATCTGAGCAAACGTTGACATCAGAAGTTTTGAAACAGTAATCCGACCAAGGAAAAGTAGAAAAGAAACCTCGCAGGTCATCCCATTTTGCATTCTTGTAATGCCAAACAACACGAGGTTGGGAATAGCCATGAGATAAGGGCTCCATTGGAGAAGAGACAATCACCAAGTTGTGATCTGAAGTGCCTAAAGGACCTCTCACTTCGACCGTGTACTTAAAGAGTTGTTTGTGAGAAAAATATCAAGCGTGTTGGCTGTATGATTAGGATTGTCTGGTATTCTTGTAGGTAAATGAACAATCTGTGCAAGGTCATTAGTAATTGCAAAAGCCTCAGCATCTCGACCAGCTGGGTCGGTGTGACTAGAAAATAGAAGCCAGCTGGAGTTGTGAACATTAAAATCACCAAGGAAAATTACCTCGCTGTTAGGAAAGTTGGACTGGGAAAAGTCAAGTTGCAAAGAGAGGAAGTCAAAGAGCTCCAAGTGATTAATGGAGTTCGGAGAATGGAATGGTAGAGACAACAGATGAATTTGACACAATGAGGTAGAGACATTTTAAGCCAGAGAAGATCGAAAAGAGGAGATTCCAAATTACCAATTCTCTGACAGGGAATATCGGAACGGACATATACACAAGTACCACCTTTGGGGCGAAAGGAATCATACAGCGAATAATTTGGGCATCTGAGATGAGCAGTAGTTGAATCAACCGATAACTGAGATTCTGTCAGAAAACGTACATTGGGTTTGTTAGACTGCAAGTGGAAATGGACATCGTTAAGATTAGAATTGAGACCACGTGTATTTGTAAAATGAAATAGGAAGTGCTTGGGAGGTTTAGATCTTTTCGCAGATAAGCTTGCTCTATTAGTTTGACAATTCGTTGTGTATTCAATGGTAAGAAAAAGTGGGTGGGACATGCTGTATGAAGTAATGAAATTTTTGGATATTTTACCAAGGATATGGCGTACACATGGTAAGAATATACCCAGATCCTTGACATAACGTGGCCTCGACAATGCTCCCCGCATACACACTATTCGGACTCCCTCCAGTCACTATCTGGCAGAGTAGAGGTAGCAAGATTATACACTAGCTGATCCAGAAGCCTCCCTGAGAGTTACCAATAGGTTCGGTCCGGTGTACCAACTAGCGGCCGGCCTGCGAACACCATTTTAGAGCTGTCCCCTCAAAATGTAAGGAATATTGGATCTCCCACGATATTCATCATAACCTCAACAGTCATCAATCATACTGCATGATGGAAGAGATACGGATGGGTTGACCGGAACTTAGCTCTAAAGACTAAACATGGCTTCCACCATTTCAAGCCTCCAATAAGCAAAGTGGTGGTATTGCACCATTTGATAAGCGTCATCTACCACCTAGTACTGCCTAGTGACATAGAGGGGCGGCATTCCTCCATGTGGTGTGGGCGCCACACCTCGACCCCTGCTTACATTGGTTCACACCTGGGTGGTCACCCACCATGCACTTGTGCATGGAGGTTATACTCACAATTACTAACAGTCTCACCATTGTGAAGGTGCAATCAGAGGATTTGGCTGTCACAGACCGTCTGGGCTTCGCTGAAATTGGGTCCACTTGACTTGAGTGTCACCTGAATATCACTTCCATCAGCGTTTTAGACTCCCAGGTAGCAAGTTCAGCTTGTCTGGCATATCTGAGAAAATATCTGTGACACCCTCAAGGACCGGTTAGTCGGTCGTCACAAGAAACTTGAATGATATTGATGATGTTGATGGTTTAAATGTTGATGATCCTGCTTAGGCTGCTGACAGGCTGAATAGGTCTCTTGCATCTTGCATCACACATGAGGAATTCTTTAGGGGAATAGATGCCAGCTGTTTACCAAACTCTACCAGGGAGATAAATGATTTTGTAATAACTGAGAGGAATAGTGGAAGAGAAATTGTTGAAGTTAAATGTAAGAAAGGCACTTGAGGTAGATGGTATGTATCCAATTATACTGAGGTAGGTAAGGAAATCCTTAGCCATAATTAGGAGAGCATCCTTGGATTCAGGGAAATCCATGAATGTATCCTCAATTCAGATAGCAGAACAAAGGATGACATGAGTAATTTCAGAACTGTTAATTTCACTTCTGTTCCATGGAAAATAATGGAATCAGTAGTTAAAGAAGTAATGCAGGACCATCTAGACAACAGTGCAGTTATATTTGTTAAAGGTTGATCTTGTTTGACCAATTTGATTGGATACTATAGTGCAGTAACAAAGGAACTGGATGCACAAAATAATTTGGTATCATATATTTTGATTTCAGAAAAGTTTTTGATACTGTTGCAAATAAATAATAGACTGCGGTACAAATTGGAGCAGTGTGGCATTAAGGGAAGTTACTGCTCTGGATAAAGGGATGGTTGAGTGAGAGAAGACAAAGGGTCGTTATTAATGGACACTGCTCTTTGTGGACTAACATTATCAGTGAAGTCCAAAGGATTTGAAAACAATAAATATGCCCACCAAAGGGTGGGCATATTTATTGTTTTCTGTATTTATTCATATATATACCTTCATATTTGTGAAGGTATATCAAGCTTAATGTCTAAGTTTGCAGATGATACGAAGGTTGGCAGGGTGGTTAATGAGAGTAATGACCGTATGCTTTTTGCAACAGGATCTAGAAAAATTAGGCATTTGGGCTGAGAAATGCCAATTGAGGTTATACATTGACAAATTCAAAGTACTGCATATGGATAGCAGTAATTCCAGATAAATGGACTAACTGTGTGGTATTACACTCAGGATGGTGGAAAATGAGAAAGACCTGGGGGTGATTGTGCAGTCAGATATGATATTCCTTGAGCTGTGCAGACAGACGGTTACGACAGCACATTGTGTTTTGTTATTAATATACAGTAATTTTGCTAGCAAGGATAACGGATGATATCCCATTTTTTTTTTTATATCCCAAAGAAATAGTTAGGCCAATCTTGAATGCTGCATACAGGTCTGGAGGCCTCATTTTAGGAAGGATTGGTGAAGGTAAAAAGGTGTTCTTACCAAGAAAGCTTCATTCGTTTTTGCAAATTGCAGGAACTGGCGACTAGGCACCTGCAAGATAATTCTGATTGATGTGTGTTTAAGGCTTTTGAATGGACTGAGCAAATTCATTGCCAATGGGATTCTTCCTTTGTTCAGACTGCACAAGAGGGGCCATAAATTGAAATTGAGGAAGGCTGCATTACCGAATAGATGTGCAGAAGATATTTAGATATTTAGCAAACGGATGGTTGTTTGCTGGAACAAACTTCTTTCTGACATTGTGGAAGTGGAGAGCTTGAATAAATTCAAGGAAGAATTAGACAAACTGCTGGAAAGGATAGTTTGGTGAAATGGGATTTTTTTTTTATATGGCTGATGCTGTATAAGCTTGCTTTCTTGCATTATACTAGTATTAACATAAAAATCTTTTCAGACCAGAGTGAACACTGTAGAGTTGCCTTTGCCAGTTCTCAAAATAGAGATAGTTGTATCATTTCTAAGCCTTTTAATGGCTTATTTTTCTCCTTGAGCTAAATCGTATTATTTGATTCTGAGATTGCACTTGTTAAGAAGATAGTGGCCTCTAGGCAAAGACAACCACGAACTTAAGCAATCTTGAATCTTGAAGTTGCAGTGATGCAACTGTGTGAAGACAAATCACTAGGGTAACACTGCAGGTTGGTACAAAGTTGAGGCCTTTTCCATTCTGAAAGGCCCCGGGTACCAAGCGATTGTGACTAAGTAATTTCTCTGTACTTTAAGTGTGATTTTCTAAAAGCGATCTATAGTTCTTTTACATTCCTCTCGTTAAGCAATATATTTGTTTAATAACAGCTCTTAATACAAAAGTACTTGTACAGGACAAGAAAGGAAAGCCACTTTTCTTTTTCTTATAGTTCTATTACTAACCCCTACTACTTTACGCTTGGTCACACCAGGCACTGCTCCTGCCTTTCCGCAGCAGGGCTGGTAACCTGGGGGATAAAAACAAACCCCCAGGACCAAAAGGAGCCATCATGGATATAAGTAACTATCCACCTTTAGAGCCCTCGAGCTCAAGATCAGAATTCTTGACATTGACCATGACTCCAGTCGTCCAAAGCAACTATGAACGAAAAATCAGAATAAGGATGTGCCAGCATTTCTTATAATGCATTCATTATCCACACAACCTGTTGGCAAACTATCGCCTTTTCTTATACAGAAATGTTTAGAATCAGTTTGTGGATCTCCTAAAATGGTTAAACGTCTCCAATCTGGAGACCTAATTGAAACTTCTAAGACAACTCATTCAGAGAAGCTGTTAAAATTAACATCATTTAACAGTATTCCAGTGTCAGTTATGCCCTATAACACTCTGAACACCTCTAGAGGCGTTATCAGCGAATGGGACTTGTTATCCGTGTCAGAAGAAGAGATAATAGAAGAGCTCAAGTAACAAAAAGTGACTCGTGCGCAGAAAATAATGACCAAAAGAGATGGCAACTTACTGCCAACCAGGTCCATCGTTTTGACATTTAGTACTCCAACTCTTCCATCTTTTGTTAAAGCAGGTTACTTAAACTGCAAGATTCTGCCCTACATCCCAAATCGAATTCGCTGCTTTAAGTGCCAGATGTGTGGCCATTCTCAGACGGCATGCCGAGGCGATGCTGTGTGTCCTATTTGTGACTCTAAGGAGCATTCCCAAGAGGACTGTACAGGTTCCACTCCTACTTGCCTTAACTGTAAAGGAAACCATTCTGCATTTTCTAAAGCATGTGAACTTTGGAAAACAGCCAAACAAATCCAGAAATATAAAGTGGAGCATAAAGTCACATACCCTGAAGCAAGGAAGCAAATACTGTTAACCATGCCTAGCCAATCATACGCATCAGTCACTAAAAACAGCCAGTCAACTGCAACTCAGATGTCTCCATAGAACCAAACATTTCCTTTGCCACCTGGGCCAAAACTATGCTAACATGCAATAAAAAATCTACAGTTAATGAAACCAGCAACATGCCAATCAGTATCCCAACTGATGCCATCTCAACTTTGCCCAAAACAACAAAATCTGTTAGTGTTGAAAATCAGAAGACAGTGAAACCACGCTATAGCAACATGGAAATGGAGGTTCAGTCAGAGCATGAAGACACAGTACCAGAATTACATGTCAATGATACCATGGACACAGGATGCCCAACCTTTCCGAGAAATGAAAAATCAAAACTAAACAGAAAGAAACATCAGAAAAAACAGTCAGATCAATCTTCTTCAAATAAACCCAATCAATGAACAAATTTCTACAATGGAACTGCAGAGGATTACACAGTAATATAGTTGACCTAAATGATTTACTCATACAAACTAATGCAGTAGGCTTACAGGAAACATTTTTACCACCAAAAGTTTCACTCAAATTCAAAAACTATACTATATTTAGGCGAGACAGGGATTCTGACTCCTCCTCGTGGAGGGGTAGGTATTCTTGTCAAAACTACCATATCATCAAGACATCTCCAACTAGAAACCTCCCTAGAAGTTGTAGCAGTTTGGATGGCAATGGGAATATCATTAACCCTTGCATCTGTTTATATACCACCTAATTATCCTTGTTCCCAGGCTGAACACTTGACAACCTTTTAACACAGTTGCCACCTCCTGTCTGTTTACTCGGTGATTTCAACAGTCACTATCCATTGTAGGAGAGGTCAGTTAATTGAAACATTCCTAGATAACTATAATCTGACTGTATTAAACACTGACTCTCCAACTCATGTTCAACTACCTGCAGGTACAACATCTGCCATAGACTTATCCATCTCTTCAGCATCTCTTTTTCCAAGCATGGAATGGTTGGTGTTGAATGATCCATTCCACAGTGACCATTTTCCCATCATCAGCTCAATTCAAACGCAGGTCGTATCATGCCCTAAAGCCCATACATCTTGGAATTTCCACAAAGAAGACTGGAAAAACTACTCTACTTGTGTCCTACTCAACAAATAGTATGTACAGCAACAACATATTGATGACGTACCCGAACACATTACCAGCCATATATTAACGGCATCTGAAATTTCCATTCCAAAATCCCACCAGCGCAAACAGGTACACCAAAACCAGTGGTGGAATGAAGATTGCTCCAAAAGTAAAAGAGAAAAAAAAAACTGTGCTTGGAACCAGTTTTGCAAATTTCCAACTACCTCCAACCTAATTGTTTTCAAAAAACTCAGAGCCAGAGCTAGACAAATCAGAAAAAAAAAGCAAAACATGACTCGTGGATTAATTTTGCCTCAACTATTAACAAAAACACGGACACTCGGATAATCTGGAAAAAAATACAAGGACTTAATGGCAAATTTCTACCATTGCAGTCTCCAATAAAAGAATGGAATGGGCAGGACTTATCCTCTCCTACTGATATTGCAGATGCTTTAGCAGAACCTTTCTATAATATTTCTGCCTCCTCCTCTTATGTGACCTCCTTTCAATGCATTAAAACTAATGAAGAATTAAATATTAAATTGGACGACTAATTTTTCAACTAGTCGCTCACTTCCGTATAACCAACCATTTACTCTAGCTGAGCTGAAAGAATCCCTGAGCAAATCTCCATCTAGTGCAGCTGGACCAGGTGGCATTCACTACAGTATGCTCAAGCATCTATGTGAACCCGACCTATACATACTATTGCTCTTTTACAACCGGATATTTTCAGAAAATATATCCTCTCTCTCTTGGCATCATTCCTGTATTTGTACTATACCAGCAAAGATCCTTCTCAAATTCAGAATAATAGATCTATATCATTGACATGCTATTTGGGCAAAATATTTGGAAGGATGGTGGCTCACCTGGATTCTAGAGGTGAGCAAAAGAGGCTTACCTGGATTTTAGACTCCCAAAATTTACTCTCTGATCATCAGTATGGCTTCTGTAAAAACAGGTCCACTCTAGATTTACTTGTAAAAATTGAATCTGACATTCGTAACGCATTCGTCGAGAGGCAACATCTAGTGATGGTCAACCTGGATATTCATAAAGCATTTGACACCGCATGGCACCATGGTACCATTAAAGATATGCATCAGTTTGGACTGAGAGGCTACCTCCCTTTAATAATTCAGAACTTTTTAAAATTACGCACATTTCAAGTCCGATATCGAAACAGGCTGTCGGCATCTCACATTCAAGAAGAAGGTGTCCCACAGGGTTCGATATTGAGTCCAACACTATTTGCTATCAGGGTCAACAATATATTGGAAGATCTTCCAAAAATAATTTACAACCTCACCATATCCTGCCAATCGCAAAGTATGAATACCGTTGAAAGACAGCTGCAAATTGCTCTAACTAAAATTCAATCCTGGACCTTGTGCAATGAATACCATCTCGCTGTACAGAAATCCACTAACACTCATTTCTGCAAACTTCAGTCACTTCATCCTGATCCAGAGCTAATGATAAATAATGTGCCAGTTCCTCTTGCTCACATTGTCTGTTTCCTTAGCCTGATACTAGATAGGAAACTGAACTTTCAAGCACATGTGGCCTACCTTCGAACCATCTGCTTGAAAAAATTGAACATCCTCCGGTGTGTGTCATCCATGTCATGGGGCGCCTCTGTAGCCAGGTGGGAAGGAGCAGCAGTGCATAGCACACGCTTCTTGATTAGACCAGGGTTCGAGCCCGTCACCAACAAATACAGAGGATGCGGAAAAGGTCAGGGAATGACCACCGCATATCCCAGAGCAATATGGCCTTAGTTGCTAATGCTCCTAAAAACCAAATAACAAACAAACAACCATGTCATGGGGCACTGATCGACATACCTCATCCATCTTTATAGAGCTCTCATCAGGTCTCACTTGGACTATGGTTCTCCAGTGTATGACTCTGCTAGAAAAAGTACTTTAGAGTGATTAAACACTATCCAGCACGGTGCTTTGAGAGTCGCTCCGGTGGCTTTCAGAGTCTTTTCATCGAAGCCCATGAACTTCCCTTACATCTTCGCAGAAAAACATTACTTCTGATGTATGCCGCAAAAATTCGCAGTCTTCCCTCCCACCCTAGTTGGAGATTGTACAATACTGAATGGGAGACATTTTACAACGGTAAACCAAATGAAAACCGACTTGCTCCACTTAGATTTAAGGCACTGGCTCAATCATGGAATATAGAAATCAGCAATATATTTCAGGACATGACACCACCAGATCGACCCTGGACAAATATCTGTGCAATATATGATGCCTATTTTCAACAGTGGGGAAAGAACACTCTGTCTCCTTCCAATATCACATAGTTACATGCAACTTATTCTCTTTCTCATTCACAGGCCTGTGAAGTCTATACAGATGGATCAAAAACTGAGACTCAAGTAGGTGCTGCGGTAATATTCCCATCATTCACCACTTCTGTCTCATCACCAGTAGAATGCAGTATCTTCACTGCTGAGCTTTATGCTATAAACTTAGCTCTGGATCACATTATTGAACGACTTATTCCGTCTGCTTTAATATACACTGATTCGCTCAGTGCTGTCTCCGCCATAAGCAGTAATAGCAACTCCTCTCACTCTGTAATAAAAGAAATACATTCTAAATTATTTGCATGTAATCAATCAGACCAAATTGTGGCATTTTGTTGGATCCCAGGGCATTATGGAATAGCAGGAAATGAAAAAGCAGAAAAACAACCAAAATCTTGCAGATTTTGGTTGTTTTTAAATTCTTGCAGATATTTTGGTTGTTTCCAAAATCTTGCAGATATTTTAAAGACTTCAAGTTCCATATACCGATTTCAAACCAATCATCCTTAAAGCATGTTACAATAGTTGGTCAGCAATCTGGAGAGGTTATCCAGAGAACAAACTTTACCGAATAAAACCAGATCCAAAGCTGTGGCTCTCCAGCTTTCAGAAAAGCAGACGAGAAGAAGTAATTCTGGGAAGGCTAAGAATTGGGCATACCCGACTCACACACCTCTATCTATTAACAACAAATGACAGTGCTTCTCAATGCACATCATGTGATGTACAACTAACTATTCGTCATTTATTAGTGGACTGTCCTCACCTCAGTATCCGCTCAAACAGCTTTAAATCATGCTAATGCACAGCCTTCACTAACATTATCGCAGATTCTTGGAGATGACCCTAATAAAACAGAACTGTTTGCCTTCCTAAATAACATAGGAATATACCATAAAATATAACAGGTTAAATTAGTATTTCCTATTATAATCATTAGAAAGACACAATATGGCCCTAGCAGCTTATGTGTCATTAAATTTCATAACAACAACAGAACCTAAACAGTGGCAATCCAGCCTGAGACGAAACAGAAAGGAAGAAACCATCTTAGCTAGATTACGCATTGGTTGTACTTTCCTCACTCATAGCTATCTACTAACAAACAGTGACCCTCCACAATGTAGTAATTGTTTATGCCCATTAAGAGTCAAGCATATCATCATAGAATGCCTGCAATATCAAAAAGAATGGAAAACAGCTTTTTCCTCTAATTTTCATAATTGCAATCTGTTAACACTACAATGTGTCCTAGGAGATCAAGTGAACATGGATGACATTTTTCTTTTCCTAAAGTTGATAGATAAATATCACCTTATCTGAAACCCTATCGCCTGTAAGAAAAACGAAAAAAATATCAGACAGAAATGAGTGCATTATAGCCTAAGTTGCTGATGCACCAACAAATCTAACAACAACAATTCTGAAATCAGCTTCTGGCTATGTGTTGACTACATTGGGTTAAGGGACCATCTTTGAAGTTTAGAAAGTCAGGTAACCCTGGAAACCTGTGAAACTTTTTTGGCTGCCTGAATTTGCTGAACTCTTTGTTCAGGGTGGTTGTAGCATGGATTACTATGTACTGTAGTTTTGCGAGGTGCATCCCCAACAACCTGAAAAAGTTATCCATAAATATATTGCTGTGAACTGATTGAAGAGAAACGTTATATATTGTTGCTTTTTTTTCTATGTCCTTAGTATGTTACTAAACCTACTAGGAGCATAGATGAAATTTATGTAGCATAAAGTTGATGCAAGTAAAAATGTGAGACCTTTATTAACAGTGATTATAATCATATAATCATCTTTGAATAGACTGTACGTACTGCAAACTATATTTAGATGGAAAGCCTTCATTAGAATAATCAATCTGCTTTGGTGGATTGATTATTCTAATGGAGATAATTTTGATTGATTATTCTAATCAGTCCTAGTGCTTTCAGCCATGGGATCATCCTGAAATCCTCAAAACCTCTAGCAACTTTGTTATACTAACCAGCTCCTAGCCCCAGCCTCTATCACTTCATCTGTGACAATCACCTCCATCTGTATCAAGCCAACCATACTGTACTGAAGTTTAATTATTATTGTTTAGTTCTGTAGTTTAGACATGGCCTAATGCTCTCTATGCATGGATGCCTGCTATTATATTCTCTGATTTAACTGGCTGTTATTTCTCTCACAAGTGCCATCTGTTGGCTTTGCATTCCTGTCAGTTATTTGCTCCTTGCAGATATCAGCTACTGCTTTTTGGTAACATGACATCTGCAGTAGTCAGTGCTGATGATCTATGTGGAATGTTTGAAGGGATACTCTCTTTCACTTGGTCTCATGTCACAGACATATGATATATCAGCAGCCTGAAATAGTTAAGTTTTTATCTCGTGGTTAGGACAACAACAGGATAACAGAAATTTGATGTCACCCAGAAATAGAAGATAAGTTTCACTATGACATGTCATGTACAGCATATTTAAGGATAGGCGGGGGTCAGTTCACTTGTCAAATGTAGCCAGTGTGCATCAAGAACACTCCCAGATTCAGAACTAATGCATTATTACTCCCATCGGAAATATTGGGAGGGGAATTTTTCATGTGGGTTGAAATTTTAAATGAATTAGGTGATTATTATCTATGGCAGCATGTGAAGGGATGTACTAATGACAAGAATGTTCTTGACTTGATCATTACCTGCAATCTCAATAATAACATAGGGTTAGCAGTACAGAAATCACTTTGCAAAGAGTGATCATAAAGTGCTAAGTTGGATGATGATGACGATGATAAAGAGTGTGTTATAGGCCTAATGACTCTGATGAGTACAATGAACGGTTGTGCAGAGAAATAGATTGGGCCAGTAAATCAGAATGTCTTGTAACGGGGGATTTTAACTTTTCAGGCATTGACTGGAACTTGTGGGTTGGTCAGTCACATGCTAGCAAGACTTTTGTGGATTTATTGGAGGATTGTTTTCTACAGCAACATGTTCGAGGGGCAACCAGAGAGAGTAATACTCTTGATCTGATTATCAGCAATGATTATTCATGAATTAAGAATTTTCAGATAACGGAACCACTAGGTAAAATGTGATCACATTATACTGATGTTGGATTTACTTAAAGATGTAACTACCATCAAAGGTAAAGAGAAGGGTTTTTGTTTTCGCAAAGGCGACTGCAGTGGTCTCAGACAGTTTTTAAATTCTATACAGTGGGATCAACTGATGATGTTACCAACGATACATTCTAAATGGGATGCCTTCAGGGACTTAATATTTTAGGCTTCTAGGCTTTTCATACCAACTAAGAAATACTGTTCAAGGTTCAGATGAATTAAGGAGACTTGTGGCAGAGAAAAAAAAATGCATGGGATGCATATAAATTATCAGGCGACACAGCAGCCTATGGCAGATATAAGCTAGTGTGTAATCAAGTCATAAAGGAGGTAGAGCAGGCAAAGGCAGATTATGAGAAATCTTTGGCAAAGGATGCAAAGAAAAACAGCAAAAAGTTCTTTACTTATATAAACTCTACAAGGAAGGGGATAAATCAGATTGGTCCACTTAACATAGATGGTTTGACTATTGATGAGCCTGCTCAAGTAGGCTCATCAAGTAGACACACATGAGGGGTTATTCAAGGAGGGGAATCCCAGAAGTTTATCTAATTCTAACAGGTAGCTAAGTGATTTTGTAATAACTGAGAGCAAAGTGGAGGAGAAATTGTTGAAATTAGACATAAAAAGGCACCTGAGGCAGATGGAATCTATCCAGTTATATTGAAGGAGGCAGCAAGGGAAGTAAGCAAACCCTTAGCCATAATTATGAGAGCATCCTTAGAGTCAGAGGAGGTATCCATGGACTGGGGATGTGCAATCCCCTTTGTGAATTGGGATATTCCCAATTCACAAAGGGTGACACAAATAATTATAGACCTGTTAGTTTAACTTCTGTTCCAGGGAAAATAATGGAGTGACTGGTTAAAGAGGCGACACAGGATCACCTACACAAGACTGCAGTAATAGTTCAGATACATCGTGGGTTTGTTAAGGGGAAGTCTTGTCTGACCAATTTGATTGGATACTCTGATGTGGTCACAAAGGAACGGGATGCAAAAAATAATTTTGATATCGTATACTTGGATTTCAGGAAAGCTTTTGATACTGTAGCACATGGAAGACTGCTGTACAGATTGGAGTGGTATGGCATTAAGGGCAAGTTGGTGCAATGGATAAAGGGATGGTTGAGTGGGAAATGGCAGAGAGTGATAATAAATGGACACTGCTCTACGTGGACTAATGTTATTAGTGGAGTCCCCCAGAGTTCGGTGCTGGGCCCATTGTTGTTTTGTGTATTTATCACTGATATCTGTGAAGTTATTTCAAGCTTAATGTCCAAGTTTGCTGATAGTACAAAGGTTGGTAGGGTTGTTAATGACAAAGACAGCATGCTACTGTAACAGGATCTAGAAAAGTTAGACAAATGGGTTGAGAAGCGGCAACTGAAGTTTAACATTGACAAATTCCAAGTACTGCATATGGGCAACAGTAACCCAAGAGAAACGTACCAACTGTGTCGTACTACACTCAGGAGGTGAGAATGAAAAAGACCTGAGGGTAATTGTGCAGTCAGATAGGAGGCTCAATGCTGATGGGATACTTCCACTTGCTCAGATTATGTTCTCTGAGCAGTGCAGACAGGCAGCCAGAGCAGGACATGGAGTTTTGTTAATGATATATAGGAATTTTGCTAGCAGAGACAAGGAGGTGATTATCCCTTTGTATAAGGTAATGGTCAGGCCACACCTTGAGTACTGCATACAGGTATGGAGGCCTCATTTTTGGAAGGATGTGGAGTTGCTAGAACGAGTACAGAGAAGGGCAGCAAGATTGGTGAGAGGTACAAAGCATGCACTTACGAAGAAAGACTTCAGTTCTGTAAGTTGCAGCATTTGGAGACTAGGCACCTGTGAGGCGATCTGTTTGTGGTGTATAAGGCCTTGAATGGTTTGAGGAGGCTCAATGCTGATGGGATACTTTCACTTTCTCAGATTAAGAACCTGAGGGGGCATAGATTCAAATTGAGGGAAGATAGTAGTAGAATAGAGCAGGTAGTTGAATGCTGGAACAGACTTCCATCTGTTGTTGTGGAAGTTGATAGCTTAAATAAATTTAAGGCTGAACTGGACAAACATTTGGAATGACCGGATGGGTGAAATGGGAAAGGTTTTTTTTTTTTTTTTTTTGGCTGATGCTGTATAAGCTTACTTTCTTGCATCATATGCCAATGCTAATAAGTCAGGTCTCAGTTGTTAAAGTTTGAGGCAGGGGTTTAATTTTAGGAAAAAGCGGATTGCAATATCCTAAGATAATACATATCTATTGCCAGGGCCAGATTAAAGATGAAATTGGCCCCGGCCATATTTAAATTTGAGGCCCCTTTAATATATGTTTATTGCACTTACATATAAATACAAATACCACATAGGTTTTTATATTTATATTGTGAATAATAACCAGTTATAATAACCAGAATAATAAAAAACATAAAACATTTTTGTTTTTTGACTTGAAAAATAAAGTACTAATAAAAACAATTTTAGTAGAAACTTTTAACTTATTTATTGTACAATAAAAAAGGTATAAGAACAGAATTTAAACACTTAACAAGTGAAGTTTAAATATGCTTTTTTATATTGCACGTTTTCTTGGTTTATTATTATTATTAAAAATTTTTATCACAACTTTAGAAAATGTTTACACTGAAAATGAGGTCCCTCTTTGGGTGAGACTCCCGGCCATGACTGGTTTGTCTGTAGCATTAATGCGGTCCTGTCTATGGCATCATGTGAAGGGATGTACAGGGACAAGAATATTCTTGACTTGATCGTTACCTACAATCCCAATAATAACTTGGGTTAGCAGTATAGAAATCCATTGCAAAGGGTGCTAAGTTAAATGATGATGACAAATGAGCTCTCGGTTGTGAAAGGTTAGGGCAGGGGTTCAGTTTTGTGAAAGGGGATTGCAACATCCTAAGATAGTACATATGGTCTCTATTAACTGCAAATACAGGTGGATTGTGTAATAGCTTTAAAGCTGCCATAATGGAAGCCATAAATGCATGCATACAATTAAGAAGATAAAGAATGAATAGGATGCAGAGGTTAATGAATAAGAACTGGCTAGTTTAAGAGAAGAAAAAAAGACAGCATATGACAATTATGTAGTGATGAAAAGCACTGAACCATGCAATAGTACCAGAAATGGTTAGGCTGTCAGTAGCAGAGAAATCACTGACTGAAAGAGTTAAGAAAGGTGATAAGGATTTTTAAGTGTATATAAATACAAATAAGAAAGCAAGCAAGTCAGGTTGGACCCTTATTCTATACAAAGGGTACTAGGAAAGTTTTGCAATACAGCTTTGTTTATTTAATTTTTTCAAAGTAATTTTCTCTACATTCAATACACCTCTCCATCCTCCGAAACCAATCTTTAAACCAGTTCTGCCAAGTTTCACTAGGGAGTAAAGCACACTCGTTGTCCCAAGCCCGTAGAAGGTCATCATCACTGGAAAACCGCCTCCCTTTTAGCTTCATTTTCACATGCGGGAACAGTGCAAAGTCGCAGGGAGCAAGGTCTGGCCTGTAGGGAGGGTGCTCGAGAAGTTTCAGTCCTGTCGTGGTCAAATATTCGGTGCAGGCTTTGGCGCAGTGAGCTGGAGCATTTTCATGATGGACGTACCAGGTGTCCATTCTTGACTTTGGCCGCAGGTTCTTCATAGATCCAATGACTTTAGGCAGGCATTGTTCAGTATACCACTTAGCTGTGACTGTCTTCTGCGTGTCCAAAACGACACGTTCCACAATTCCACTCGATTTGAAAAATACAGCTATCATTTTCCATTTTCTTCTTTACAGATCGGGATTTTCTGACAATTACGGGTGTGTCGTCATCATCAAAGACCCAAACTTTGTTTTGAGCCTTGGTCGGCAGATCGTAATAGTACAGCCAAGTCTCGTCACCTGTCACGATGTTGTTCACATACCGAGATTGTCCTTTATCAAACCTTTTTAACATCTCCCGGCACCAAGTCACACGTCGTGTCATCTGCTCTTCAGTCAGTTGATGCGGCAACCAGAGAGAACAAAGTTTCTTCACATGCAAATGATCTTGCAGAATCGATCGAATTGCTGGTGCATTTAGGCCCAAAGTATCCTCTATCTGTTGGTAGGTCACTCGCCTGTTTTCGTCAAGCATTTTCCTCACAGCAGTAACGTTTTCCTCAGTAACTGACGTTCGTGGCCTTCCCGGCCTCTCAGAATCCTCCAGAGTGAAATTTCCCCTTTGGAATTCTCTATACCACCTGAATATCGTTGTACGATGTGGACAATCATCATCTAGTGCAAGAGTCATTTCTTCTAAGCACTGGTCTATGGTTAAACCACGCACGAAATTATACCGCAAAACTGTCCTTATCTCATTTCGTGACCACGATGCCATCGCAAGCACTTTACACTCTCACTACTAATTAATAACTGAGCCCATCGACTTGGCGCGGCAGCTACTATGCACATATGAACATGTCTCAACATGCAGCAACAAGCAGCTTCCTGTGATTCATTGTTGCATCATATTGCAAAACTTTCCTAGTACCCTTTGTATTTACAGTTAAGTCATTGAAAGCCATACGGATGGTTGATGAATTTAATGGATGCTTTGTACTGATGTTTGCAGATTAAAGTCCCTTCATGGCAATGAGAAACTGTGCAGTTCAATCTAAGACTTGTAAAATCAGCAAAATGGAAATTATGAGGATTGTTTACTATAAAAACTTTTAGCCTGAAGGCAAATGGGGCCTTCAAGCTCGAATAACTAGGGATATATAGTCTAAAACTTGGTTGATTATCTTGGATTGGAAAAGCACCAGTGTATTGCCAATTCATGGGGGAGAGTGCAAAAAAAAGAGGTGGGTAACTACAGCGGAACAGTCTGATTTCATTGATGGCAAAAACTATAGAGGCAGTGATTAAAATTTTAATGCTAGTTGATCTAGATAGGAAGGGTTTTCTCGAGGGAACGCTGCATGGTCTTGTAAACGAAAAATCTTGTTTAACTAACCTGATAAACTTGTGATGGTATTACTTGTGAATTGGATGAGCTCTTAATTTTTTTAGCATTATTATAATTTATCTTTTTTCTATTATTTAATTAACTGAGATTACTTTTTTTACTATTAATTTCCATGGCAATATCTAATATATTCTGGCAGTAATACATCTGAACATCTTGATTCAACAAAATCCAGCATACAGAAGAAAAAATCAAAGCTTTCTTCTTTAAAAACAAGCAAGGAAATGTATGAGTAAGTAATTATCCAATATAACTAATTCTTAATGCTGATAATTTTATTTAAAATGTAAGCTGCTTTGTAAATTTTTGAAATCGGGAGAATATTAAAGTGCAGTTTATATAGCCTCTTAATTCAAGAATAGCTTGCAAGCTATTTCTTAAATTTTACTTACTCTTCCTGATTTTTTTTAATGAAGCAGTCATTAAAATAGTAAACAACCGCAATAAAAACTGTTGAGTAGCACTTCATATTTACTCAAGGCTTTGGTGCAGATGTCATAATATTGCCACCACAGAAAAATAGTTTTGAATGTAAAATGCGATTATATTGTGTATGTGTGCATAGATTCAAATTGAGGGAGTATACTAAACACATTAACAAAATTATGATTAAACATATGCAAGACCGTTTGTCCTCTATGATTATATTAATTAAGTCTCCATTCATTCAAACATAGTTATATGTACAAAAAGCTAAAGAATTATTAATACTACTCTTGTTACTAATTTGTTCTATTCTGTGTAATGGTGATTAGTAATTCTACCAGATATATTTTGTAAAGTGTAAAATATATTTTGTGAGTATAAATTTTACATTCTATCTCTAAATAGGCCTACAAGGCTGGGACAATTCATATTGATGATTAAACTTCACACCAGCAGGAAGATAAATAATTTTTTTTTTTTTTTTTTTTAATACTGTAACTAAAAACACTATTTACAATAAAATAAATATAAAATAGATATATATTTACAATAAAAATAAATAACACTGATAAAATATACTAAAAACCTAGAAATTAAAAGCGATAAAATTTGCTGTAGCTTTCGGAGGCAGCAGTCTCCTTCCTCAGCAGCATATGTCTACTGTGCGGCACATCCTTAAATAGTAGATCCACGGCACACATCACATGGTTCCACGGTTGGAATTTTCCATTTGCGCACTGGGACTGGATATGGTCCGGGAGTGCGCTAGCTGAAACCGTTCATCACGTCCAAGAACGACGGTTTCCAGGAGGGGGGTGTAAACATACACCCCCTATCCCTGTTAATGGTATTGCTAGCAGCCCCAATACGTAAGTTCTCAAGCCATTTACGGTCCCAGAACCCCTGTGCATGATCTGTGATGACAGCATCCCCCTGGGAAATTTGTTGTTTCTCCCAGAAATGTTCTGCCACAGCAGACTTCCCATAATTTGTGGGCTTTATTGCGTTTACATGCTCCCCCAGCCGGTCCTTCAATCAAGGCCCCCATCTCACCCACATAACACACCCCACAATCCGGGCATTTAATTTCTTACACCACCCCACTGCTGGCTTCTTTGGATATGGGGTCTTTAACTCGAGATATCACTGTGTGCAACCTCCGGCCTGGGTTTTTTTTTTTTTTTTTTTTTTGGGAGCATTAGCAACTAAGGCCATATTGCTCCGGGATATGCGGTGGTCATCCCTGACCCTTCCGCATCCTCCGTATTTGGTGGTGACGGGCTCGAACCCCGGTCTAATCAAGAAGCATGTGCTACGGACTGCTGCTCTTTCCCACCTGGCTACGGACTGCTGCTCTTTCCCAACTGGCTACGGAGGCGCCTCTCCGTCCTGGGAGTTGCACACAGCATATCTGACACCCCCGAACTATACGTGCAATGTGGTCTGAAGGGCCCGGATAGTAGGGAATGTATGCGGTGCTCACAGGGGCGAACTGCTCATTACGGGTGGACTCTACTCCTCTAATGGCTCTGTCTAACATCCTCTGGGGGCAGCCGCACTTCTTGAGGTCTGCTGTGACCCAAACAATTTCATTATCTTTATCCTTGGAGGTGCTGCAGTGGGACACCACCCAGTCTATTAGAGTCTTGACCACACTGTTTTTGTGTTGGCTGGCTTGTGCCAAGGTATAATAGGTATATTGACCCCAGCACATCGGCTTTCTAAATACCTTGGACTTAAGCCTACCACCTTCCCTAATTACCAACACGTTAAGGAATGGCAAGGTTCCCTCTGCTTCCACCTCCGAAGTAAATTTGATAAAAGGGGAGAAACTATTAAGTACATTAAGTACCTGATCCTCCCTCCCTCTTTGTATAATGGAGAATGTGTCATCAACATATCTCCTCCATCTGCGTATGGAAAATTCCAAATCCCCAAAAATCCTGACTTCTGACTCTTCCATAGCTAAATTGGCCACTATGGCACTAATGGGGGAATCCATGGCTGTTCCATGGACCTGCCTGTACATGACATCTTGGAATACCATAACGGTACTAGATAAGCAAAACTCCACTCCTTCACAATGTCATTAATACTTAGAGGTGACCTGGTACTTAACAATACATCCTTTTCTAAGGCCATTCTAACACACTGCAAACCAAACTTAATGGGAATACAAGTAAACAGCGACATGACATCGAAAGAAATCATTATCTCACCTTCCCGTATAGTCTGTCCTTTTATAAAGTCCACAAATTCCTTACTGTTCTTAATGACAAAGCCTGAAAGTCCTACTATGGGTGCAATTAGCTTAGCTAAGTACTTAGATAAAGCATACGTAGGACTGTTTATAAATGATGCAATAGGTCTGAGTGGTATACCTACTTTATGTATCTTTGGGAGCCCATAGAATCTGGGTAAACAACATCCAGCAGCATGTAACGACCAATGGACCTCCTTGGATATCCATTCTGACTTTTGCCAACGTTGTAAAAGGTTATTCACTTGTCGTTCCCAACTAACCAACGGATTACGGCGGGTAACTTTGTATGTAGCAGAATCCTGTAATAATTCTAATGCTTTACTACAATATTGTTCTTTATCCAAAATAACCATAGCCCAGATTCTATGGGCTCCCAAAGATACATAAAGTGGGTATACCGCTCAGACCTATTGTATCATTTATAAACAGTTCTACGTATGCTTTTATCTAAGTACTTAGCTAAGCTAATTGCACCCATAGTAGGACTTTCCGGCTTTGTCATTAAGAACAGTAAGGAATTTGTGGACTTTATAAAAAGGAAGATGAGATAATGATTACTTTCGATGTCACGTCACTGTTTACTTGTATTCCCATTAAGTTTGGTTTGCAGTGTGTTAGAATGTACAAGGTCACCTCAAAGTATTGATGACATTTGTGAAGGAGTTTTCCTTATCTAATATCATTATGGTATTCCAAGATGTCATGTACAGGCAGGTCCATGGAACAGCCATGGGTTCCCCCATTAGTGGCATAGTGGCCATAGCTATGGAAGAGTTAGAAGTCAGGATTTTTGGGGATTTGGAATTTCCCATGTCTCCAAGGAAAAAGATAATGAAATTGTTCGGGTAACAGCAGACCTCAAGAAGTGTGGCTATCCCCAGAGGGTGTTAGACAGGGCCATTAGAGGAGTAGAGTCCACTCGTAATGAGCAGTTCGCCCCTGTGAGCACCGCATACATTCCCTACTATTTGGGCCTTTCAGACCACATTGCACGTATAGTTTGGGGGTGTCAGATATGCTGTGTGCAACTCCCAGGCCAGAGGTTGCACACAGTGATATCTCGAGTTAAAGACCCCATATCCAAAGAAGCCAGCAATGGGGTGGTGTAAGAAATTAAATGCCCAGATTGTGGGGTGTGTTATGTGGGTGAGACGGGGTGGCGACTGAAGGACCGGCTGAGTGAGCATGTAAACGCAATAAAGTCTGCAAATTATGGGAAGTCTGCTGTAGCAGAACATTTCTGGGAGAAACAACATCAAATTTCCCCGGAGGATGCTGTCATCACAGATCATGCACAGGGGTTCTGGGACTGTAAATGGCTTGAGAGCTTATGTATTGGGGCAGCTAGCAATACCATTAACAGGTATAGGGGTGTACATTTACACCCCTTCCTGGAAACATTCTTGGACGTGATGAACGGTTTCAGGCCCCTCGACGTGGGCACCTGTACGTGGTGAGGGGACCTCCCAGTGACGCTGCTGGACTTCCAGACTAGCATCAGTGGGATCCAACGCCCACAGCCCAGGTTCCAGGTTTACATCAATGGAATCCGGCGTGTTTGCCGTGCGCTGCGACCCGTGGAAATTCGGAATGGGGGATCCTGGTGGTTGAGAGGTCCAGCTTCAATACACCACTTTGGCCCCTGCTTCAACAAGACGGGTGGTCCTGGAAGGCCCGGCTAGGATCAATCGGCTAGTAGGCTCGCCTGCGAGGGTCAACCGTGTTAATGCCACGCCCCTACCCTCACGGTCCGAGGGACAGGATTCAGGCTGGCGGCGGTGCGGGTATAGTGTCTGGGTAGCCCTGGCGTCCCACTCCCGAGCACATTTATTGCATGCCGGGTAGTGGGCGTCCCTTTGGGCTCCGTGGTGGGTGGGGAGCCCGGGCACTGAACAATTTAAAAAACTCGATGAATCCTGATAAACTTATTTCTTCAGGGGCCCCAACCCGGTCCCTATCTGAAACAGTTGATAAAGAAGCAGATAGCAATATTGCTAATAAGAGGCACCGAACCGAACTACCATCAGGGCCAGTCCCAAGGTTCTTAATTATGCACTCCATGAATGAAAAACTGATTGAAAAAATGTCACCCTTTTTTATCCAAAAAGGGTTGGATGGGTTAGCAGGTTCACCCAAGTCAGTTAAGAGGCTCCGTTCTGGGGACCTCTTGATTGAAACAAAAAATGACAGGCAGTCTGAACATCTACTCCGAGTAACATCAATCGGAGGAATCCCTATAACAGTGATACCACACAGAACACTCAATTCATCAAGGGGTGTCATTTCGGAGTGGGACCTTCTCGACGTAACCGAGGAGGAAATCTGCTCCGAATTAAAACCACAGGGAGTGACTGCCGTCAAGAGAATTACTGCACGAAGGGATGGAAAAATTGTTAAAACCAGGAGCGTTATCCTGACTTTTAACTCTCCTAAACCTCCTGACGAGAATAAAGCTGGATACATTAACTGTTCAGTGCGTCCATACGTTCCGAACCCGTTACGGTGTTTTAAATGCCAGAAGTATGGGCATTCTCAAATGGCCTGCCGTGGAGTCCTTGCATGCGCTCGATGCGGTGCAAAGGAACACGAAACAACAGCATGTTCAGCCGCAAAATCCACCTGTATTAACTGTGAAGGCGAACACCCGGCCTACTCACGAGCATACCAGAGGTGGAAAGAAGAAAAAGAAATTCAACGGCTGAAGGCAGAGCTAAATATATCATACCAGGAGGCAAGGAAATCGGTCAAATCCCTGAATATCAACAGACCTACCTACGCCCAGAAGGTAGCAGGGAGATGTTCCGTCGGAACTCAGACGGGCATGACCATTCCTCCAAAGGAGTCTTTCACTCCCATCGCGCGGTATCTCTTAAGTTCTCAAAAACCTGCACAAAAGGACCAATCAGCTGCCACTCCTATATCGGTACCTCCTAATGCTCCACAAGTAACTAAGGTAATTATGAAAGAAAAGAATAAGAAAGGGGAAGTCCCCCCCTAGTACCCAAGAAAAGATGGATGTCGAGCAGAAGGAGGTACCCGAAGATTGTCTTGGAACTCTTTGCGGAGGAAGAAATGGACACGGGACAGCGTCTATTCTTCCCCAAAAAAGATAAATCCAAGACTGATAAAATTAAGCCCTCAGCACCTCGGAAGCCGCCTGATGGACCCACCAAGCCAAAATAATGGCTAAATTCCTACAATGGAATTGTCGTGGATTCCGGCGAAATATTGATGACATCAAGGCCCTCCTGCAAAAGCACGAGCCAGTTTGCTTTTGCTTACAGGAGACATATCTAAAGGCAAATGATGAACCCACCACGCACAACATCACATTTTTTCGAAAGGATAGAATTGCGGATGGCCCTGTACATGGTGGAGTGGCTATCCTTGTGGGTAACCAGACCCCAGTGCAGCCTTTGCTAATTACAACCAGCATAGAGGCTGTTGCAATTCGCCTTTCAGTGGGATTTCTATTAACTGTGTGCTCCATTTATTTGCCACCTGGGACTGACATCTCCCAGGAAGACCTTGATGATATTCTTACGCAACTGCCTCCCCCTTTCTTACTTCTCGGGGATTTTAACGGACATAACACCCTGTGGGGTAGTGCTAACATCAACGGAAGGGGACGCATCATAGAGCGTATGCTCAATGACAATGACCTTTCCCTTCTAAATACTGGAACAAACACCTTCTTCCACATGCCTACCCGTACTTTTTCTGCCATTGATCTCTCTATCTGCTCCCCTTCGCTTCTCTACTCCCTTCTCTCACTTGGGAAGTGGAGGAGAATCCATACGGAAGCGATCACTTCCCCGTGATAACCTTGTTACACAGTGGGAGACCATGTCTTCCTTTTAGGTTACCATGGTGGAAGATTGATCAGGCTGACTGGACTGCCTTCCAACATCAGGCAAATTTTGATCTTAGCAGTCAGTCAAGAGTCTATCAATGATGCAGTTAAGTACATCACAGAAAATATTGTCCAAGCAGCTGCGAATGCTGTTCCAAAAACATCTGCCCGGTTTCCACCATTTCCTAAACCTTGGTGGAATTCACAATGCACAGCAGCAAAAAAGGCTCAAAACAAAGCGTGGGGGATATTCCGCCGATATCCCACCACGACCAACCTTATAACCTTTAAACGTGCACGAGCCAAAGCACGATATATCCGCCGTCAGAGTCAAAAGGAATCGTGGATCTGTTTTACATCATCTATTAACCAGTCTACCAACTCTAAGGTAGTCTGGGATAAAATCCGGAAAATGAAGGGAAAATATACATCCCACCCTTCTTCAATCCTAGATTATAATGGATGCGCTATTGCAGATCCAACTGCAATAGCTAATTCTCTTGGGGAAACATTCTCTAACATCTCTGCAACATCTTCGTATTCCCCAGAGTTCCTGGTCCTGAAACATAAACTAGAAAAACAAGCACTTAATTTTAAGACCAAGGGCCTGTATCCCTACAACGGGGCATTCACTATAGAGGAACTGAAAAGAGCCCTCACTCTTTCCAAAGCAAGTGCTGTTGGACCAGATGGCATCCATTATGAAATGATTAAACATCTTTCACCAAAATCTATGGATTGTCTGCTCCTTCTGTATAACAGAATCTTTACTGAAGGGCAGTTTCCTGACTCCTGGCGAAAGGCAATCGTTCTTGCCTTTCCTAAGCCAGGAAAGGATCCAAAAGTCACCACCAATTATCGTCCTATTGCTCTGACTAGCTGTCTGTGCAAAATCCTGGAGAGAATGGTCAATTCTCGTTTAATATGGTATTTAGAATCAAATGACCTTCTCTCCAGCATCCAGTGCGGCTTCCGAAGGAACCGGTCCACTTTGGACCGTCTTATTAGATTGGAAGCATCCATCCGGGACGCTTTCCTAAAACGCGAACACTTGGTGTCGGTGTTCTTTGATATGGAGAAAGCGTATGACACAACTTGGAGATTTGGCATTTTAAAAGATTTACATAGCGTAAGCCTAAGGGGCATCTGCCCTTTTTTATTCAAAACTTTTTAACCAATCGATCGTTCCAAGTTCGTGTGGGATCCTCACTCTCTCGCTCCTTTAGCCAAGAGGAGGGAGTACCACAAGGATCAGTATTAAGTGTCACGCTTTTTGCCATCAAAATAAATTCCATCACAGAACAACTTCCTCCAACCATAAACAGTGCCCTCTATGTTGATGACTTTAGCATTTTTTGCCAGTCGTGCAACATGAGGGTTATTGAAAGACAACTGCAGAAAGCCATTGATAGTCTGAATTCCTGGGCACTTGCTAATGGCTTCAAGTTCTCGCCAGAGAAGACCGTTTGCGTACACTTTTTTCGCAAGCGTAATCTTCATCCTGAACCTGAATTAAGGCTTGGACAAAATGCTATTCCAGTAGCAGCGAACACAAAATTCTTGGGACTCATATTCGATAAAAAATTAACCTTTTTGCATCATGTTCGTCAACTCCGCACAAAGTGCACACGTGGGCTTAATATTCTCCGCTCGCTCTCCTCTACATCTTGGGGAGCAGACTGATGTACCCTTCTTCGGCTTTACCGTGCACTTGTGCGATCCAAACTAGATTATGGGTCCCAGGTATATTCCTCAGCCAGAGACAGTGTCCTGTGGTGGCTGGACCCCGTCCATCATCAGGCCCTACGTATTGCTACTGGAGCATATCGCACATCTCCTGTCCAGAGCTTATACGTCGAAGCAAACGAACCACCGTTATCGCTTCAACGTAAGCAGTTGTCTTTAAAGTACGCTTTAAAACTGAAATCCCTGCCAGACCATCCTACGTGGCCATTCGTTTTTGAGCCACGATGGGAAAATTTATACAATACCCGTAAGACTGCCAATCATCCTTTTGGTATTCGTCTCCAAGAGCTACTCAAAGAACTTAATATCAAGGTAGACAAGGTTGCCCAAACACCAAAGCAACCCTTTCCACCCTGGCATGCTCATGTCCCAGCATGTGACTTGTCCCTTAGAAATTGGGGAAAGTCGTACACTCCACTGTCGGTCTACCTGCAGCTTTTTTCAGCACACCGAGCTGAACATTCTGACTTCGCGCCAGTTTACACAGATGGCTCGAAGTCGGAATCATATGTGGGATCTGCTGCTGTCTTTACAGACAGCACTACATCGGAGCAGATTCCCTCTGAATGCAGTATATTTACTGCAGAGCTGCATGCTATAGAGTTAGCCTTGGATCACATTAGTGAATGCCAATACCAATGGTTCATTTTATATTCCGATTCTCTCAGCGTGTTACAGGCTTTGATATCTGTGAGGTATAATCCTCATCCAGTTCTGTCTAGTATTCAGCAGAAGATTCACTTCCTCCGTGAACGTGAGTACGATATCCGCTTCTGCTGGATTCCCAGCCACATTGGGATTAGGGGAAATGATTTGGCTGACGCCGCAGCCAAATCAGCAATTCCCAATAATAATCGCTGCCTGTCAGTCCCCTATACAGACTACAGGCAAATAATACACCAAAACATACACTCCCAATGGCAGGACTCGTGGAATGGACAGACTGGCAATAAACTATATTGTATAAAGCCTGTAATTGAACCGTGGCAGTCTAGTCTGTGCAGGAATCGTAAGGAGGAAGTTGTTCTTGCCCGGACCCGCATAGGACATAGTCATTTGACTCATTCTTTTTTGCTGAGGGCTGATGACCCTCCTATGTGTGTGTCCTGTGGCACAATTTTAACGATTAGACACCTTTTAATTGACTGTCCAGATTTTAGCAATATCCGTTTTACCGCTTTTAACCATCTGACTGAGCCGTATACACTCAGTCAGATTTTATCCGACAATGACAACGTGTCTGCTGTTTTTAGCTATTTTAAATCAATAAAAGTTTTTAATTGTATTTAAAATTTATGTTATTGTTACCTCTTTATTGATTTATTTTTAATATATATGTTATCATATATCTGGACATGGTGGCCTTACTAATTAGGCCACCGAGAATTTAAAAAAAAAAAAAAAAAAATTATTTAAATATTACCTAGTCTTGGCGCATTATAGCCGTAGTTGCTAATGGGCCAAAAAACCCAAACAAACAAACAAACGGTTTCAGCTAGCGCACTCCTGAACCATTTCCAGTTCCTGTTCGCAAATGGAAAATTCCAACCATGGAACCATGTGACGTGAATCTGCTATTTAAGGATGTGCCGCACAGTAGACATATGCTGCTGAGGATGGAGACTGCTGCCTCCAAAAGCTACAGCAAATTTTATCGCTTTTAATTTCTATGTTTTTAGTATATTTTATCAGTGTTATTTATCTATTTTATATTTATTTTATTGTAAATAAAGGATTTTTAGTTACAGTATTGAAATTTTATTTACCTTCAGGCTGGTGTGAAGTTTAATCATCAATATAATTTTACATTCTGCGCTCACTGAAAAGTATAAAATGTAATTTGGTTATTTTGTGTCCTAAAAGTAGTGCAAAATATAGTTATAAATTACCTCAGGAATCAGATTTGGATATGCTATATATATGGGAGAATCTGGAAATATGATTTTTAAATTCTTAACTTTCCTTAATTTTCTGATTAGTTTTTTTTGTTCAGGTCTGTGAAACAATGGAATTATACATGTTATTAATACATCACATGCTACATTGCTTACTGAATCACAAGCACCTTTGACAAGAGGATTCTAGTCAAAAGCATCACAATTATCAAGTTGACTTATAGACTGGTCCTGTTCCATATGGACTTATAGGCTGGTCCTGTTCCTTTGCCCCTGGCAGACATACCCTGGTCCTGTTCCATATGGAACAGGACCAGGGTATGTCTGCCAGGGGCAAAGGTTGATGACGTAGAGCGGATATCATCTTTTAAGGGCACAAAGGTGATATAGTTGTACACATTGGCACTAATGATATTAAGAGTAGGAGACCGGCAGAATTACTTAACAAGTACAGGTCACTGTTGAAAAAAAGCCGTGAATTAGGGTTGAATTTGAAAGTGTCTGCAATTCTACCCAGACACGTTAGGAGGGAGATGAGAGCCTTGTCGATCTATTTGGCCCTGGAAGGATTGTGCATGGCTCAAAAAGGGTAGAATTTTTTTCAGCCTGGTCTGTACTTGTTAACAGAAGGGACTGCTTCTACGGGGATGGGATACACTTAAATAGAAAGGGTGCAAGAATATTTGCTGATGATATCGAGGCAGTGTTAGGTGGGTCGGAAAACTGCTAGCTTGGGGGGGGATACAAGGATTAATAGATTAACAGTAGCCACTGGCAGAGGTGAAAGTGATTCTTGCACTGCTTCTATTGGAATGAGCAGAAGCCTGGAAAACAAGATGCAAGATATTTCAGAGACTGCTGGGTGTCATTGTGGTACAAGTAAACACATGGGTTGTGTTAGGGTAGCTAAGAAAAAGAACAGGTGCATGTATATTTGTGTGTGCACCAATGCTAGGAGTTTGGTAAATAAATTTGAGGAATTTGAGGTATTGCTCAAAGCGTCAGAGGTGGATATTGTTGGGATATCAGAGACGTGGTGTCACACAGATATAAGGAATGCAGAATTGGAATTTGGGGAGTACGTCTACAGAAAGGATAGACAGGATAGGAAGGGAGGAGGGGTTATGCTATTAGTTAAGAAACACATAAAATCGAAGGAAGTGAAGCCAGTCGACATCGCTGGACAGTGCAGTGTCGAGTCAGTTTGGTGTAGGAGTGTGCTATAGGCTTAATGACTCTGATGAGTATAATAAAACACTGTACAGGGAAATAGAATGGGCCAGTAAATCAGATCGTCTTATAATGGGAGATTTTAATTTCCCGGATATTGACTGGAATTTGTGGGTTGGTCACTCAACACACTAGCAAGGCTTTTGTGTATTTATTGGATGATTGTTTTCTACATCAGCATGTTCGGGATGCAATTAGAGGGAGTAATACTCTTGATTTGATTATCAGTAGTGATTCTTCATGCATTAAGAATCTGCGATTAAGGAATCACTGGGTGGCAATGATCACAGTGTGTGCTGAAGTGGGATTTACTCAAAGAGGTAACAACCATCAGGGGTAAAGGGAAGGGTTATTGCTTTGGTAAAGGCTACTATGATGGTCTGAGACAGTATTTATATTCTATACAGTGGGACCAACTGATGATGTTACCAACAGCAAATTCAAAATGGGAAGCATTCAAAGAACATATCTTGCCTAAATGGATGTCAGGTGAACTAATGAGACATATGGCAGAGAAGAAAAATGCTTGGTATACATATAAATTAACACGTGACACAAAAGCCTATGATAGATATAAGTTGATCTGTAACCAAGTTACAAAGGAGGTTAGGCAGGCGATGGCAGATTACGAGAAATCTTTGGCAAGGGATGCAAAGAAAAGCAGCAAAGAGTTCTCTTCTTATGTAAACTCTAGAAGGAAGGGGATGAATCAGATTTGTCCACTTGATATCAATGGTTCAGCTGTTGATGATCCTGCTCAGGAAGCTAACAAACTAAATGAATATTTTGCATTGACATTCACACATGTGGAGTTATTCAGAGAGGGGAATGCCAGAGGTGTATTCAACTCTGGCAGTAAGCTAGATAATCTTGTAATAACTGAGAGTAAAGTGGAGGAGAAATTGTTGAAGATAAACACAAGAAAGGCACCTGTGGTGGATAGGATCTATCCAGTTATATTAAAGGAGGCAGCAAAGGAAGTAAGCAAACCCTTAGCCATAATTATGAGAGCTTCCTTGGACTCTAGGGAGGTACCCATAGACTGGACATGTGCAAATGTGACCCCAATTCACAAAGGCTGACACAAGGAATTATAGACCTGTGAGTTTATCTTCTGTTCCAGGAAAATTAATGGAGGCACTGGTTAAAGAAGCACTGCAGGATCATCTAGACAAGACTTCAGTTATGGCTCGGACACAGCATGGTTTTGTTAAGGGGAAGTCTTGCCTGACCAATTTGATTGGATACTATGATGCAGTCACAAAAGAACTGGATGCAGGGAAAAACTTTGATATTATATACTTGGATCATAGAAAGGCTTTTGATACTGTTGCACATTGAAGACTGCTGCACAAATTGGAGCAGTGTGTCATTGGAGGCAAATTGCTGCTATGGATAAAGGAGTGGTTGAGGGGGAGAAGACAGAGAGTGGTAGTCAATGGACACTGCTCATCGTGGACTAATGTTATTAGTGCAGTCCCTCGGGGTTCAGTGTTGTGTCCATTATTGATTTCTGTGTTTATAAATAATATTGATGATGGTATATCAAGCTTAATGTCCAAGTTTGCAGACGATACGAAGGTTGGCAGGGTTGTTAAGGACACTACTGATGCTATGCTGCTGCAACAGGATCTGAAAAGGTTGAACAAATGGGCTGAGAGGTGGCAAATGAAGTTTAACATTGACAAATGTAAAGTACTACATATGGGAAACAGCAACCCCAGAGCAATGTATCAACTCTGTGGTACTACACTGACAGTGGTAGAGAATTAATAGGACCTGAGGGTTATTGTTCAGGCAGATATGAAGTTCTCTGAGCAGTGCAGACGGGTGCAAGAGTAGCTCCTGGTGTCTTATCAATGATATACAGGAATTTTCCTAGCAGGGATATGGAGGTGATTATTCCCTTGTATAAGGAAATGGTCAGGCCACACCTTGAGTACTGTATACAGGTCTGGAGGCCTCATTTGAAGAAGGATGTAGAGCTGCTGGAACAAGTACAGAGAAGGACAACAAGGTTAGTGAGTGGAACAAAGGGTTGCTCTTACGAAGAAAGGCTTAAGTTTTGCAAAATACAGTGTCTGGAAACTAGGCACCGGCGAGGTGATCTGATAGAGGTATATAAAGCCTTGAATGGTTTGAGCATGCTTAGTGCTGATGGGATTCTGGCTCTTGCTCAGAATCACCTGAGAGGGCATAAATTCAAATTGAGGAAAGACAGATGTAGGATAGATGTGCGGAAATTTGCCTTTAGCCAGCGGGTGGTTGGTTGGTGGAACAGACTTCCATCCCTTGTTGTGGAAGTTGATTTTCGAACGAACGGAGGGGTGAAATGGAAGTGGTTTTTTTTTTTTTTTTTTTCTGGCTGATGCTGCATAAACTTGCTTTCTTGCATCATATGCCTCTACTAATGCTAATACTATACACTGAGTGATCACTGAATTATGAGAACTCCTATGAAAACTGAATGTGACCTGTTGACCATCGCGCTCTGAGGTACAAGAGTGCGGAGTTAGTCGGCCTACGTAGCATAGATAAAGTGTCAGTAGTTCCATAGATAGTAAAATTCCAAGCGTGATGGGTAAAAGGAAGGATTTATCGAACTTTGAAAAAGGACAGACTGTGAAATTGAGACACTATCTCAACGAGATAGTGTCTCAATTTCTCAGACGGCTGAACTGGTGCAGTGTTCAAGAGCTGCTGTAGTAAAGCGTACCAGGACTGGCATCAAAATGGTTAAACAATTACCCGACTGCAAAACTGGAAAGGTCAGCGAAAGGTTGATATTAGAGGTGCGTGCCACGTCTGGCGACTCATACAGGTGAGTCACTGTTGAAGAGTTAACTACCCAATACAACATGGGCCAACCCAGAACAATATGTGGCATGACCATTCGTTGCACGTATGGGCTATACCAGCAGACAACCCCCTACGGCATCCTCTCCTAACCAAGGTTCATCAGCGTAAAAGACTCACCTGGTGCAAAGAGCATGAAAGTTGATGTTAGAAGACTGGAAGAAGGTGTGCTGGTCCGATGAGTCACATTATTTACCCCACACTGTGGATGGTCGTGTACAGATTTGGCATCAACAACATGAGGTTCTTGATCCATCATGCATGTTATCAAAAGTGCAGGCCGGTGGAGGCAGTTGTATGGTGTGGGGCATGTTTTACTGTCAGGAACTTGAACCCCTGGTGCATGTGGAACAATGTATCAGTTACTCCACTATCGTCAACTACTTGCTGACACTATGTTACACTCTTTTCCCGAATGGTGACGATGTCTTCCAAGATGACAGTATGCCGAGTCATCAGGCACTTGTTGTGCAGGAATGGTTTTAGGAACACAGTTCTGACTTCCAGCATATCGATTGGCCTCCGATCTCCACCGATATCAATCCTATAGAGCACTTGTGGGACAGTATGGAAAGGCATATCAGGCATCTGGCTGATATGCCTTTCCATATCAGCCTTAATACACCAATCACCTCCATACCTGCGTTGCTGACCACATTACACACAGCTTGGTTGGCCATACCTCCTGAACGCTTCTGACATCTTGTTGAATCAATGCCATGTCGGATAGCTGCTGTAGTGAGGGCAAAAGGAGGACCTACGAAGTATTAGGTAGGTGGTCATAATTCAGTGATCACTCAGTGTATATCAGAATGTGTTCTTAATTTTTCTTAATCAATTTCTTAACTGTTAATAGTATTCACCATATAATGCAATGAAGCCACAGGCTTTTGCCACACTGGCAAAAAAAAAAAAAAAAAACACCGCGTAGATAAGAAAATAGAAATTATATGCTTCCCTCCTCACACAGGTAACTATCCAGTTGAACTCTGAATTTATTCAAACTGTCAACCTCAACTACCTAATCTGAACTAAGATCCGAAGTCTCCCATCCTAGTTGGGAGTATCTGTATATTACCCAGTGGGATTCCTTTTATGAGGGTAAATCACATGAAATAGGTCATCATGAGAGTAGGTCCTCTGATACTTAAAGAACTTCTTCATACTTGGAATGTTGATCTAAGTGACATTTCTGAGGACACCACTCTTCCTGTGCCACCTTGGTTACGTTTTCATGCCTCTCATGATGACTACTTTCTCTGATGGAGAAGGATGTTTTAGTTTCTTCCAATATCAGACAGTTGTACTCACAGCCCATTCCAATCTCAACTGCAATGCCTGTGCAATATACACTGATGGATCAAAAACTGACAATGCAGTAGGTGCGACAGCAGTTTTCTCTTCATTTACACTTACAGCCTCATTACCACATGCAGTATTTTCACTCTGCTGAGCTGTATGCCATAAAACTGGCAATTGGCCAGATTTCTGGACATTCCATTTCATCAACCCTAATCTATACTGATCCTCTCAGTGCAGTCTTTGCCATAAGGGAGAATTTCTCTTCCTGTCATCCTACACTGAAACTATTCACTATCAGTTACTCTCCTGCAGAGAGTCCACTCAATCAGTAACATTTTGTTAGATACCGGGAAATGAGACTGCTAATCTTGCCACTAAACAATCTCTTACCATATTTTCACAGCACCTTCAAGTTTCTTATACAGATTACAAGCCTGTAATTTGCAAGGCCTGTTATGGAAACTGTTAACAAATCTGGAAAAGTAATACCAACAACAAACTTTACCAGATAAAACAAGACCCAGAGTTGCAGCTCTCTGGATTCGGATGAAACAGACCAGAAGTGGTACTGGCGAGATTGAAAATTGAGCATCTCATATTACACACCTGTTTTTATTATTGGGAGAATATCCACCCTGGTGCACATCTGTCGCACCCAACTTACAGTTTGCCACTTGCACCTTTCAGTCATTCAGCAAATGAACGAAGCCTAGATTTCATCCTAGTTTCTTGGAAATCATGCAAACATAAAAGAACTCTGTAACATACTTAAATTGTACTATATAATAACTGAATTATATACACATGTATATAATTCAATTGTTAAAAGATATATGAAATAAACCAGTGGTTTTCAACCGGGGTGCCACAACAACATTCTTGGGGTGCTGTGTAATTGGGTTTAAGTTACTTAAAGTTATTATTATTATTTATTTATTTAATTTTTTTTTAAATTTATATATTTATTTCATTATAAAAAGGTGTACAGTAGTATAAAAAGGTGTTGGTATCCATAGTACCTTTTTTTTTTTTTTTTTTTTTTTTTAATTTTGTGGTGATCTATAATTGATCTTTATTTAGTTCCTCTATATAAAGAATAAAATTATTTTATAGGTATATATTAAAAGGTCGAAAACCACTGTGTTAGGTATTTATTTTGGCCTAGGGGTGCCGTGAAAAAATTACTGGGACACTAAGGGCGCCGTGAACCGAGAAAGTTTTGGAACCTCTGAAATAAACTATGAACTGGACAATTTGGCCTTAGTAGCCCTTGTGTTACTAAACTTAATACCAACAACAATGACAACAATTGCCTTATACAGCAGGATTGTGACCTCCCTACTTCTACAGGATAGTGTTCGATAAATCATTGATAGAACACTATGGGCTTTCCTGGCTACCTGTTTACACTGTTCAGAAAACTTCATATCTTATCTGCCCATATTGTAACTCCCAGATCCCTTTCCTCCTCCACTGTTTTTAATTCAACTCGACCAAGTGTATAATTTATTTGTGGGTTGCTATTCCTCAAGTACGGTACCGTCAAACCCAAGCATGGTAAAAGGTAAAGTGCAGCCATTATCAACCCACTGCAGGATGGAAGTCTCCTCAACAATTCATGCTGAAGGAAATGGTACTAAGTACTATAGTAAGCATGGAAGGTGGCTTGTTACCAGTTTTGTTGCAGAGATATCTGAGATATCAGAAGATGCCTGAAACCTTCATCACTGCCTGTCTCCAAAGGATGTTGAAATCCAAGGTAATTATGCAGGCACCACTTCGTGTTGCTTGGTCACATGTGCAAAGCCTATTCTGAAGACATTATCTTGTACCTAAAGCTTCTATTTATATATATATATATTTTTTATTCAACAGTAATTTAATTTGATATTAATATATTTTATTTCATTATTTTATTTATATCAATTTTAGGTATTTTAAATTTTAATTGTACTGTATTTATATTTATAATTTTTTTTTAAACAATGACTTAGTATCATTAAAGGTTTTCAAATAAAGTTGGTTGGCATTAGAAAAAAAATAATATGCAGAAAGAAAACTGTTCTTATTCTCTGATCAGGTACAACTGAAAGTACAATGTGCAAGAGGGAAATAGTCTTATTCACATGAATTTCTGTCATATGCAACAGCCGACTAGTTTGTCACTCTTGTGTAGGACTGGATATTCTGCAGCTCTCCAGTGACTCACTCTGCCCACTTTTTAATAAAATAAAATATTTTCCTCTTACACTAAAGAGCATGAACTACAATTTTTTTATAAGGTGAATTGTAGAAAAAATTGTAGCATGAACTACAATTTTTTTCTTTAGACACCAGTAAAGGAGACAAAAGAATACAGTGCTTGATAATCCACAAGTGGGTCACTCTATCCTGCTTGCAGGACTAGACACTTGGAGATCCACTGTCCAGAGATGAGTCAGTAGCAGAGAGAGAGAGAGAGAGAGAGAGAGAGAGGGAGGGAGGGAGGGAGGGAGTGCACATGCCAAAGTGTGAAGTTTCACACCGGTTAGTCACCACCACCCACAGAAGACAGTTATTGCAATAGACCCAAACAGTCCCAACAACCAAATAAATTGTCTGTGTTTTAGATTTCTAAGTTGAAATCTGTCTTTGTGCCTGGAGTTTTCATTTAGGATAAGTTCATAACTCTTTCATGGTAGACCAAACTGTGCTGCAGGAGATATTAAGCTATGCCACCAGAGAGAATACTAAGCTGTGCCACCAGTTGTACCACACAAGATGATTGTAATGGTAAATCTGTGTGTTATAACAAGGTCTCTCTCTGCTGGCATAGCGTGGTATCTCTTGCTGCTTATCTTGAACCAAAAATCCATGCCCAAAGACAGATTTCAACAGAGAAATCCAAAATGTAGCCAGTTTATTTTGTTATTGAGACTGTTTGGGTCAGTTGTAATAATTGTCCTCTCATTTCAATAAACTAATTCCTTCATATGATAAAATTCCTCTACTAATCCTATTAAACCCTTTTTAAATTATGATAATTCTAAAGTAGTTTGTACTTAACTCATGAAACACCTGTGGAATAGGAGATACAAAAGAAAAAAGTAACTTAAACCAATTTAATTTGTGTTTAGCCACAGACAAAGAAACAAAATCTTTCAAAATATCAGACTCTGTAGTTGGATCAAAGGTTTTAGTAACTGAGAAAGTTTATTAAAATATTAATTTGTAAATTATAGAAATAAATACAATATAACAATATTATTTTTTATCATTGGTAAATTTTAGCATATTTTATTCTTTAACCCATAACACCAAACAAAGTGTTTTTGTGATCATGCAGGTAATATATTGCTATCTCATATTTTTCATTAGAGACCAGGTAAAAAGTAAGGAAGAAGAACTGAAGCTGAACCAGCTTAAGATAGCTGATGTTTGTGGATCAGAAAATTATGACTCCAAAATGAATAATCTAAGCAAACTTCTTCATGAACTGCAGAAGTAAGATTGGTGAAAACTAAATACATAAATAATAAATAAAACTCCATTTCTCATGTAAATATTAATGAAATATTTGTTTCATTAGAGTTCTTGGCATTGGTTTTTAGTATATGTTGTTTGAATGTTATCCTGTAAAATGTTGTTTTCTCTTTGAATCAGAAGGATGAGAGCAAGTTAACCTGGCAGCGGTTACCCCCACACACACCACTCCATCATAACAAAAATAATCAAATGGTACATGACTGGTGTCCAATATTCTTTTTATTTCAGGATAAAAGGATGTTTTTTGTTTGTTTTTTTTTATTCTGTCTGGGATATATACCAGTGATCGACCTTTTGCTAATGGATTGCAATAATACTTAGTTCAAAAGACTTCTTGGGCACACTGTGCAAAAGCTTTATAATAACTTTTTTTCTGTTATCAGTAAGTGTTTGTTGTCACAGGACAGAGAGTCAATTTTAGAGAGGGGTACTAAATCTGACCTGACTGTCATAATTTGCAACAGTAAAGCAGAGGGGGCCATTCCTCAGCTGAACTGCATAAACAGTTGGGGTCTTCCAAGGCAAAATAGTTTATCCCTGAATGAGTTGTGCCCTGTCATGAAAAAGGTTGTGAATAGACCAAGGTCATACAACAGCAGGGGTTCAGGGTAGACCAGGGTGACCTGGTCTACCCTGAATAGGAATTTCATGGTCATCTCCCCTTTTGTAGATTGTTATCAATTAATTTTCCACTGTTGAAGTAGCAGTATGTTGATTCTTTTTCTTTTTTGCTTGATGTTGTTAGCAAGATTTAGGGTAATGCCCAGGAATTTGGTGGGAATGGTTCTTCCCAAGATGTAGTGTAGCTCATGGCACATTATCTCGAGCTCAAGTGGGTGGGAGTGCCAGCTAGCACTTGCAAAGCTGGAGTGCTGACTGTGTGACAAGCTCTGTTAATATGATAATTCTCTGTACTGATTCTAGTTTTCTTTTGTTTCTGACTATGGCTGCTCTGGAGAACCAGACAGTAGCTTCATAGAAGATAAATGGCAAGAATATTTCTTAGAAAATTAGAATTAGAATTTTTTTTTTTTTTTATTTTAAAATTTTTTTTTTAGCATTTCGGAAGAAAACTTTTTTAAAAAGAAAAACTCTAGTCGTAATCTACAAAGCAATATTCCTGCTATTTATCTCCTGTGGAGCTGCTGTCTGATTCTCCAAGGCAACCATAGTCAGAAACTATGTATCCCATCCCTTCTTCTACAGGAATGGGATACACTTAAATAGAAAGGGTGCAAGAATGTTTGTTGATGCTATCGAGGCAGCATTAGGTTGGTCGGAAAACTGCATACTTGGGGGAGGGGGGTTCACAGACCAAAAGGTTAAAAGTAACATCAGGCAGAGGTAAAGGTGATTCTTGCACTGCTTCTATTAGAATGAGCAGCAGTCTGTTGCAAGGGGTGCTGGGGGTTTCAGAGACCGATGGCAGTAATCATGAAACAAATAAATACACGTGAAATGTTAGGGTAACTAAGAATAAGAATAGGTGCATGTATACTTGCATGTACACAAATGCAAGAAGTATAGCAAATAAATTTTATGAATTTGAAGTGTTGGTCAAAACATCAAAGGCAGATATTGTTGGGATATCAGAGATGTGGTGTTACATAGCTATTAGAAATGCAGAATTGGAATTTGGGGAGTACAATGTGTACAGAAAGGATAGCAAGGGAGGAGGTGTTATACTGTTAATTAAGAAAAACGTAAAATCAAAGGAAGTGCATCCAGTTGACATAGATGGACAGTGCAATGTTGAGTCATTTTGGTATGACATAAGCACTGGGAAAGCAAAAAAAAGAGTAGGAGTGTGTTTAATCATGGAAACTACTACACTTTTCATAACCTATTAAGAAATACAGTAAACCCCCGCTATTCGCGGTTTCGGTTATTCGCGATCGCTGACAATATAAAATAAAACTTTAAAAAATGTGAATTTTAAAGTGCCGTGAATAATTTCCGCCATAAAAAAAACATGGGCGTGGCTAAAATTATCTTTCCCTGTCAAAACAGCGTTCAATGGTTGGGGGAGAGGGGTGACAAAATCGTGAGCGTGGATGTTTTTCGCTAATCCTTGTTCAGTATGTGTTATGCGCTTGTCATGGAAGGTTTGGTCATTTGATTTTAATTTATATGCTTATAAATTGAATAAATTTATCAATTTATAAATTGATATGCTTACATAAGTGATAAATCTACCGTTTTGCAGTGTAAAACAGACTTTTTCGAGTGTGTTAACGGAAGAAAGTGCCTTTATTGTGGACAAGTTCTTTTTTCCCCGTACAAAAATATGCTACGAATAACAAGGGAAATGTGAAAATATCAAAGAAGGTGATGATTAGCGAATAAAATTGAATTAGATAAAATTTCTAATGGTGAAAGTGTCTTCTCGGTGGCAAAACATAAAATCAATGAGTCAACGGTCATCATCATCATCATCATCAGCCATTTTCAATCCACTGCAGGATGAAGGCCTCTCCAGCAACTTTCCAGTTCCTTCTGTTTTCAGCACTGGCCATCCATTTACTACTCAAAAACTCATGAATTTCATCTATCCATCTCCGCCTTTGTCTTCCAGGTTTTCTTCTAGCTCCTCTTGGGTACCATTCTGTTATTTTCTTAGTCCATCTGTCATCATGTCTTCGAGCTATGTGTCCTGCCCAAGACCATTTTAGTTCTTTAGTTTTGATAAGAATGTCCTTTACTTGAGTTTGCTGCCTAATCCATGTGTTTCTCTTCTTATCTAACAGTCTGATTCCCAATATAATTCGTTCCATTCTTTGCTGTGTAGTTCTTAGCTTCTCTTCCATTCTTTTGGTGAGTGCCCAAGTTTCACTTCCATAAGTCATAGTGGGGAGTATACATTGATTCATTATTTTACGTTTCAGACAAACTGGGATATTGCTCTTCAGTATGTGACTATATTTCTTGAATGCTATCCATCCAAAATTTATTCTTCTCTTGACTTCCAGCCATTTATCATTATTACAGCTAATAACTTGTCCCAGATAAGTATATGACTCCACCTTTTCAATTACTGCTCCTTCAATCATTATTTCCCTTTCCGTGGCATACTTGTTCATCATTACTTTTGTTTTAGCCATATTCATCTTGAGTCCAAAATCCTTACTAACTGTGCATAACTGATTAAGATTTTCCTCCAATTCTTTGGGATCGTGGCTTATGACCACAATGTCATCTGCAAATCGTAAATGGTTTAGGTACTCTCCGTTCACGTTGACTCCTTTCTGCGACCAGTCTAATCTTCTGAAAGCTTCCTCAAGGGCAGCAGTAAACAGCTTCGGAGATATTGTGTCTCCTTGTCGAACTCCTTTCTCAATTTTAAATTCGCTACTGTCTTTGTCTAGTCTAATAAAGGATGTAGCACTCTCATATATTTTCTTCAAAATCATAATATATGGAGTATCTATGCCTTGTCTTTCCAGTGCCCGAAACATTGCCTTATGCTGTATGGAGTCAAATGCCTTTTCATAATCCACAAATGCCAGGCATAATGGTGTTTTATATTCATTTGCTTTCTCCATTAGCTGTGATATTACGTGAAGGTGATCCGTAGTTGAGAATCTTGTCCTAAAGCCAGCTTGCTCTTTCGGTTGATTCTCATCAAGTATTCTTTCTAATCTGTTAGTAATGACCCTTGTGAACAACTTGTAGATGTGGGATAACAAGCTAATTGGTCTATAATTTCCAATTTCTGATTTATCTCCTTTCTTATGCAGCAAAACTATGATTGCATTATTCCACTGCTTAGGCATCACACCTTTTCTAATGCACTTTGTGAAGAGCCTTGCCAGTTTTTGTGTTATGTCTCTTCCTCCCAATTTTAACAACTCTACAGTAACTTCATCTTCCCCCGGGCTTTCCGATTCTTCATTTTCTTCAATGCATGTTCTACCTCATCAGGAAGAATATCGGGTATGTCGTATGTGTTGCTACTTTGCAATCCATGTTCCTCACTGCTGGTATCATTCCCTCGCTCCTTGTATAATTCTCTATAGTAGTCTTCTGCTAATTGAATTATGCCTTCTCTGCTGTTTATAAGTACACCATCGCTATTCTTCAGTTTCAGTATCATTTGTCTTTCTGTTTTACTGCTCATGGCTGCTGATTTAAATCCTTTGTTTTCCCTTAATGCTTGGTCTACTTTTCTTGTGTTAAATCTTCTTATGTCCTCTCTGAGTCTCTTTCTAATGGCTTTGCATAACTCAGTATACTCAATTTTCTCCCTGTCAGTATTTTTCTTGCTCTTCATTTGTCGTCTTTGGTTCATCATGACAAGTGTTTCTTGACTAATTTTTTCTTCTTTGGATTTCTGTTTCCCTATAGGTTTCTTGGGCTTTATCACTTTCAGAAAGTTGTAATATTCCTCGTCGATATCTTGGTCCTGAGCAGTCTGCAGAAGCTCAAACTTGTTCTTAAGTTCCAGTACATACTGCTTTTTCTCCTCCTCTGTTATTTCAAAGACCTTTGTATTATTTACTCGAGTCAGTTTTTTCCTTTCCTTTCCTACATCTATATCAAGTGTACATCTTACCATTCTGTGATCGCTTCCAACATTTACCTTATTCAGGACGGTAACATCATTCACAATATATCTTCTGTTAGTGAGGATGAAGTCGATTTCATTAGTTGTTAATCCATTTGGACTCTTCCATGTCCACTTTCTGTTCACCCTTTTCTTGAAAAAAGTGTTCGTTACTGACAGTCCTTGAGATTCTGCAAATTCCACAAGTCTTTCACCAATTCCAAAATTTCCTATAGTTCCTCTTTCTGCGCTGTTTTGTCTTTTTCCAACCTTAGCATTGAAGTCTCCCATAATAATAGTGTAGTGGGTTTTCTGCTCATCTAGAAGACTCTCAATTTCAGTGTACATTTCTTCAACCTCTTCATCATCATGGCTCGATGTTGGTGCATAAATCATTATAATCTTTAGCTTGTACCTCTTAGAAATCTTGAGTATTAGTCTTGACACCCTTGGTGATGTAATTTTGAATTCCAAAATGTTGTTTTTAAAATCTTTATGGATCAGAAACCCAACTCCACCTTCACTCCTTTCACTGTTTCCATTGGTGTACAGCAGATTTCCACTTGATAAACTTATAAGTGATTCATTTCTTCTTCTTGTTTCAGCCAAACCGATGATATTCCAATTCACATTTTCTAATTCCTTTTCCAGCTCTAATATCCTCTCTTCACCGATGAGTGATCGTACGTTATAACAGGCCAAGTTCAATTTCCGTGCATGGCAGCCTGGTCGTACCCAGAGATTCTTAGCACCCTCTGCTTCCACTCTGATCCTCTCGCTGCCGTAAGAGGGAGAGTGAAAGCTGCTGGGGACTGAGGGCCATTTGTATTGTTGTGCTCTCATTGCTGGAGTCAACGGTACGATCAATCAAAAAGTCGGAAGAAAAAATCCGCCGCAGCGTCCGTGAAAACGTGCTAATTGCTTCAAAAATTTGCTGTAATTTGTGATGTTAAATTAGAAAAAATGGAAAAAGCTTTAAATCTGTGGATAGAAGACCGAACTCAAAATAAAATTCCGTTAAGTTCACTGATCATTCGTGAAAAGGCAAAACTCCTTTATCAACACTAGCGAAACTGGTGATAGCACTGGCGGGATAAGTTTTTTTGCTAGCAAAGGCGCTGGTTTGAAATTTCTAATAAATATTACATTTAATATTAAATTGTTTCTTATTTTCATTTCGATGCCATATGCTTGCATTTAACTATGTACATATAATACACACATAGACAAAAATTTAGACTAGTTTTTCTTATATATTTCATACTTTGGAACGGAACCCCTTTATTACTATGGGAGCCATAACTCAGTATTCGCGTTTTCAGTATTCGCGACATTTCTCAGGAACGTAACCCCCGCGAATAGCGGGGGTTTACTGTATTGTTCAAGGTTTAGGCCTAAATGTTTGTCAAATGAACTAATGAGGCCTGTGGCAGAGAAGAAAAATGCATGGGATATATATAAATTATCAAGTGACACAGAAGCGTATGGCAGATATAAGGTAGTCTGTAATCAAGCCACAAGGGAGGAGATTAGACAAGCGAAGGCAGTTTATGAGAAATCTTTGGCCAAGGATGCTAAGAAAATCAGCAAGGATTTCTTTATTTATATAAACTCTAAAAGGAAGGGAATTAATTAGATTGGTCCACTTGATATTGATGGTTCGACTGTTGATGATCCTGCTCAGATAACAAACAAACTGAATGAGTAATTTGCATCCACATTCACACATGAGGAGTTAAGGAAGGAAAATGCCAGAAGTTTATCAAATCGTAACAGGGTGCTTAATGATTTTCTAATAACTGAGAGCAAAGTGGAGGAGAAATTGTTGAAGTTAAACATAAGAAAGGCACCTGGGGTGGATGGGATCTATCCAGTTATATTAAAGGCAGTGGCAAAGGACGTAAGCAAACTGTTAGCCAGCCATAATTATGAGAGCATCCTTGTGCACATCTCCAGTCTCCACGGACTGGAGATGTGCAAATGTATCTACAGTTCACAAAGTGGGATCGAAGGGTGACACGAATAATTACAGACCAGTTAGTTTAACTTCTGTTCCGGGTAAAATAATGGAGTCAATGGTTAAAGATGCATTGCAGGATCATCTAGACAAGACTGCAGCAATAATTCAGACAGTGCATGAGTTTGTTAAGGGAAAGTCTTGTCTGACAAATTTGATTGGATGCTATGATGTGGTTAAAAAGGAACTGGATGTAAAAAATAATTTTCATATAATATACTTGGATTTCAGGAAAGCTTTTGTCACTGTTAAGCATGGAAGAGTACTGTACAAATTGGAGCAAAATGGTATTAAGGGTAATTGCTACAATGGATAAAAGCGTGGTTGGGTGGGAGAAGACAGAGGGTGGGCATTGTTGAGGCCACGTTATGTCAAGGATCTGGGTATAATCTTACCATGTGTACGCCATATCCAAAAATTTCATACAGCATGACCCACCCACTTTTTCTTACCATTGAATACACCATGAATTGTCAAAATAATAGAGTAAGCTTATATGCGAAAAGATCTAAAACTCACAAACACTTCCTATTTCATTTCACAAATATACATGGTCTTGATTCTAATCTCGATGTCCATTTCGACTTGCAGTCTGCCAAACCCCATGTACCTTTTCTCACAGAATCTCAGTTTATAATGAAAGAGGCCTACGTGCTCTGGATTCATACTACGAAAATTTTTATTTTTATTTCTCAGAGCAAACTAAACTAAAATTACAATTAATTAGCTTTCAGCTGAGTGGACAGCCTTCTTCAGATAGAAAAATACTTTGAATGGCAGTTGGAATAGAGATGTGCACTGCCAGGATGGTGCGTGAGGCGTGTGGCTAATTGGTTGAGGTTGATGTTTGTGGCTGTGACGTATGGTGGTGACGTGGCCAGCGTTTGTCTATGGACAGAATTACTGCTTCTGTGATGGGGTTAACTTGACAACCACTGTTCCTGTTCAAAGAGGTATCCGAGCATTTTATGTTTAACGATTCCAACCAGGTGCGCCTTAGGTAATGGTGGGACCTGTCCACGACATCACGGTGTGGGTCAATGTCATAGTGGGTTGCCCAGACATGCTCGGCAATAGCTGAGTGTTCCACATCTGCCAAACGGATCGCCCTTTTATCCTCTGAGAGACGTTTCTCGAGTCGACATCCAGTCTCTCCAAAGTAGCAGCTAGTGCAGTCACAGCAAGAGATGCGATAGACCAAACCGCTCTGTAGAAGGGTGGGGACGAGTGTTTTTACTTTGGAAATGAGAGAATGCAGTTTCTTGCCTGGGAGTTGGATGCACTTTATCCCATGTGATTTTAGGATTCTACCGATCTGTTGTGATAGGTTGGGGTAGTATGGGATAAATGCCCTCGTGGATGACTCGTCACCGTTGTTGTTGGTCGTCACGTTGTCACGTGCCTGTAGATCACACCTGTCAAGGATGTCGATGGGATAGCCACACCTCGTAAGGTCTACTTTGACCCTGGTGATCTCTTTGCGTCTTTCATCTGCTGAGCTGGAGTGTGCCCAGGCGCAAGTTAGCAAGGTTCGGGCAGTGGAGAGGAGGTGGCCCCGCGCGTGTGCTGACCGGAAGTTGGGAAATTGGCCAGCACACATAGTTTACGATAAACTGTCGTCTTCAAGCATGTGTCTTCGTGCCGGACGAGGGTATCTAGGTATGGAATAGTGTTGTTCGACTCCAGCTCAATCATGAATTTTATGAAGGGCGATAGTGAGTTGAGGTGGGTTAGTGCTGGAGGGGTTAGAGGGACATGCATTTACACACGCACCAGATCACATCGCCTTTTGGTGTCGCTATGTAGACCATGTGATCGTAGTTATCCCTAGAGACTCAGGTCAGCGACTCCTAACCCACCTCAACTCACTATCGCCCTTCATAAAATTCATGATTGAGCTGGAGTCGAACAACACTATTCCATACCTAGATACCCTCGTCCGGCGCGAAGACACATGCTTGAAGACGACATTTTATCGTAAACCTATGTGTGCTGGCCAATTTACCAACTTCCGGTCAGCACACACGTGGGGCCACCTCCTCTCCACTGCCCGAACCTTGCCAACTCGCGCCTGGACACACTCCAGCTCCGCAGATGAAAGACGCAAAGAGATCACCAGGGTCAAAGTAGACCTTACAAGGTATGGCTATCCCATCGACATCCTTGACAGGTGTGATCTACAGGCACGCGACAACGTGACGACCAACAGCAACGCCAACAGTGACGAGTCATCCACGAGGGCATTTATCCCATACTACCCCAACCTGTCACAACAGATCGGTAGAATCCTAAAATCACATGGGATAAAGTGCATCCAACTCCCAGGCAAGAAACTGCGTTCTCTCATTTCCAACGTAAAAACACCCATCCCCACCCTTTTACAGAGCGGTTTGGTCTATCGCATCTCTTGGAATGGCACCTGGTTGGAATCATTAAACATAAAATGCTCGGATACCTCTTTGAACAGGAACAGTGGTTGTCAAGTTAACCCTATCACAGAAGCAGTAATTCTGTCCATAGACAAACGCTGGCCACGTCACCACCATACATCACAGCCACAAACATCAACCTCAAACAATTAGCCATGCGCCTCACGCACCATCCTGGCAGTGCACATCTCTATTCCAACTGCCATTCAAAATATTTTTCTATCTGAAGAAGGCTGTCCACTCAGCCAAAAGCTAATTAATTGTAATTTTAGTAGAATCTCAGTTATCAACTACTGCTCATTTCAGATGCCCAAGTTATGCGCTGTATGATTCCTTTTGCCTCAAAGGTGGTACTTGTGCATATGTCCATTCCAATATTCCCTGTCAGAGATGTGGTAATTTGGAATCTCCTCTTTTCGATCTTCTCTGGGTTAAAATGTCTCTACCTCATTGTGTCAAATTCATCTGTTGTCTCTACCATTCCATTCTCCGAACTCCATTAATCGCTTGGAGCTCTTTGATTCCGCTCTTTGCAACTTGACTTTCTCTAGTCCAACTTTCCTAACAGTGAGGTATTTTCTTTGGCGATTCCTTGGCTTCCTTTTCCCAGTCACATCGACCCAGCTGGTCAAGATGCTGAGTCTTTTGCAATTACTAATGACCTTGCACAGATGTTCATTTACCTACAAGAATACCGGACAATCCTAACCATACAGCCAACAGGCTTGATCTTTTTCTCACAAACAGCCCTTCTAAGTACACAGTCGAAGTGAGAGGTCCTTTAGGCACCTCAGATCACAACTTGGTGATTGTCTGTTCTCCAATGCAGCCTGTATCTCATGGCTATTCCCAACCTCGTATTGTTTGGCATTACAAGAATGCAAAATGGGATGACCTGCGAGATTTCTTTTCTTCTTTTCCTTGGTCGGATTACTGTTTCAAAACTTTTGATATCAACATTTGCTCAGATTGTGTCAGTGAAATTATTCTTGCAGGAATGGACTCCTTTATCCCACACTCCACTTTAAAATCTCGTCCTTTATCTAAACCTTGGTTTTCCAATAAATGTGCTAAGGCTGTTCAAGTGAAGAATGTTGCATATCGTAATTGGCTTGTTTCAAATTCTTCATTTTCTGCCTACATCAAAGCTTGCAACAATTGTAAAGCAGTTATTAATCAGTCCAAACTAGAGTTTGAACAGGCTAAGAGTAGAAAACTTGCTTCTTGCCCGAATGGTACCGAGAATTCTAGTACCATTAGGGCAATCTCTTGCCAAAGCTATTGGCCGCAACTTTTACCCATCTCTGCTCCCACCTCTGTCCAAACCAGATGGTTCTGTTGTCACTTCAGCCAAGGTAAAGCTGACCTGCTAGCATCCCACTTTTTTCCAACTCGTGTATTAATGATCTTGGTAAAACATCTCCTACCATTCCCAACACGCTCCATTCAATGCCTCGTGTGGTCTTCTGTCAAAAGGATGTCAGAAAAAAGATTTTGACGAATCTTGATGCTAAGAAAGCTCCAGGTTCCGATGGTATTTCTCCACTTGTTCTCAAAACCTGTGCCTGAACTTACTCCTGTTCTTTGCCGCCTTTTTTCACTTTTTTATTCCAAAGGTGTTTTTCCTTCTGCTTGGAAATTTGCTCATATCCACCAGCCAGTTCCTAAAAAGGGTGGCAAATCCCTCCCATCCAACTATCGTCTCATTGCAGTTACTTCTTTTCTTTCTAAAGTAATGGAGAAATAAATTAACCACCAGCTCTTAAACTACCTAGAAACTTCCGTCTGATCAATGATCACCAGTATGGATTCCTTCAGTGCCGATCCACTTCTGGCTTATGTTACCCATTTATGGACTAATTCAATGGTAAACTTTGGTGAAACATAAACAGTTGCCCTTGACATCTCAAAGGCTTTCGATTGTGTTTGGCATAAAGGTCTTCTAAACAAGCTTCCATCTTATGGTTTGCCAACTGTTTTTTTTTTTTTTGGTTATCCAGTTTTCTCTCTGATTGCTCACCGAAGGTGATGCTAGATGGCTCTCTGCCTTCTAACTTCTCCACTAATGCCGGTGTTCCCCCAAGGTTCAGTTCTTCTCCCCACTCTTTTCCTCTTGTATATTAATGACCTTCTTTCATTGACTTAAAATCCTATCCATAGTTTTGCCGATGATAGCACATTGCATTCCAGTTTCCATTTTGAGAAACCTTTTCCAGCTCAATCAGCTTCAACTTCTTGAAAATCTGCTACCATATCCTTGAATGCCGATCTCCAGGTAATTCTCCAGAACTCAGTCTTGTTTTGTATCTGCTCCTATGCTTATCTTTGGTGAAACTCCGATTTCTTGACAAAAATGATATATCTCTTTTAGGGATTACCCTGACTTCTAATCTCTCTTGGCACAAGCACGTTACAAATTCTTCTGCATCTAAAAAACTTGGTTTTCTCTTTCACTCTTGGTGTTACTTTTCTTCCAAACAGCTGCTCATTCTTTACAAATCGCAAATCCACCGTACCATGGAATATTATTCCCACATCTGGGCTGGTGTCCCCAAAACCTCTCTCAGGCTTCTTTGATTCTGTTCAGAAGAGGGCAGTTAGGTTAATTAATGATTCATCTCTTCTACAGATATTTCCATGGGCTCTGTTCTTCTGAATTGGGTTCTATAATTCCCGCTCTCTCTTTCAGAACAGCCCGAACACATTCCGTCACCAGTCAACATCCATTTACTGTCCAACTTCAAACTCACAGAACCAACTTTTCATCTTCCTCATTTATTCATTCAACTGCTGTTTTCTTGAACAACCTTCCTTCATATATATTTCCTGAAAATTACAGCTTACAGAGGTTCAAGTCTAATGGTAACAAATATCTTCTCTCGTCTTCTCCAACCCAATCACGGTACTAAGTACTAAATACCTCTCATGTTTGGGATTTTCATTAAAAAAAAAAAAAAAAAAAAAAAAAAAAATCAAAATCAAAAATAACCACCGCAGCTGATAGAGAGGCATGGATAGCACATTATAGCCTAGGTTGCTGTTGCACCAGTAAACCGAAAATCAAATCAAGCCGCTGGTATAGAGCTCCAACTAGACATAGACATTTATTCATACCTTTTATTTACTAATATGCTAATGTTCACACATTTACTTAAATTTTGTACATATATGAAATACACTCATACAAACTACATTCAATTTAATAATAATACTACAGTTATGAAAATGTCTCATATTATGGTACTACAATATTACTTTTATAACATATAATACAATATTATCTCATATTAACATACACAAATATTCATTTATACCCACCTTCCCTCTTGTGCTTACACACTTATAATCAAACACACTCATCACACATTCATACACACATTCTCTCCATCACTTAGTGTATGCTTCACATAATTTATCATCAATCAGGGAACTTATTCTGACAGGTCTTCAGTCATCTTACCTAACTTGTCAAATTGGGGGAGGGGGACTTTCATGGTCAGTATTATCTTTAATTATCTAGTCAGGTTGTCTGTCATGTTTAACTGTTTGTCACAGTCTGAGTGGTCATAAGTTAGTTACTTCTAGTCTGAAAAACGTCTGAGCAAAGTCAGAGAAGGCTATATAGTGAGTTTCATCAGCGATGAGGAGATTCTTATCTCTGTGATTTATTGGTCCAAACTTTGTCATTAATATACATCTGTGGGAATAGTAAGTGAGACAGTGATATAGTACGTGTCCAATCCTCATCAGCTCCACAGGTACATTTAGGGTCCTCAGTGAGTCTCAGCTGACATAGTTTTGCATTTAGGGAACCATGTCCCATAAGCAAGAAGATTACATAGAGATCAGGGACATACTGGGGGGGGGGGGTACTAGGGTTGCCTGAAGAAGGGACCTCCTAGTGACTTCCTTTGGTAGTCTCATCCATTTGATCTGCTATAGTTGGTAGAGCGCCGACCAGGCTAGCCGGGTGGGTAAAGTGCCTGCCTGGTAACCCAAAGGTTGTGGGTTCGAATCTCGCCTCGGGCTTGGATCAAAGTGCTGCAAAAAAACCAGAAAAACCTTGGGAGGTGCATTATGGCCACAGAAGCCGATGCGCCAACAACTACCAAAAAAAAAAAAAAAAAAAGTTGGTAGAGTATCTAAGCTTCTCCTCCTTTCTCTCTTTGTGACACACTCCAAGTTTATGGTTATATCCAGAAAGTCTGTTGTTATTTGTGTTTTGAGTCTATAGTTAAGGCCTCTTCTTATAACTTCTAGGTCAGGAGTGAGTGTACCAACTAGCACCTAAAGTGCAGACATGCTTACAGTATGCAAGCCTTTGTGATTGTTAATAAAATGATTTGTTGTATTTAATCAAGTTTAGCTCTGTTCCTGGCTAGAATAACGAGATTCTTGCACAATAGGTGATTACTGGGAAAAAAGCTGCCTTATAAATAATTGCAAGGGGTTTTCCTTTTAAGTTCCTGATCAGCATGGCTAATCCTTGCAATCATACCAGCATAGGGGCTCACATCTGGTGAGTATGGGCTTGGCATGCTCAGGGTCCTGTGCTGGATATTGCATTCTTCTCTTTCTTGGTGATTCCCTTCTACTTCTCTCTCTCTCTCTCTCTCTCTCTCTCTCTCTCTCTCTCTCGGTGCAGCAGAATCCTCGGGTTTCCTTCCACCATATGGCTAATAATAATAGTTTCACAGTTTTCTAGCAGTATACATAAGATGGTGGTGAAAGGTTAGTTTCTGGTCAAACATTCCTAGGTATTTTAATTCTGATACTAAGGCTACTGTTTTCCCTGAGATTTTGATTTGTGGGCATCTATTTAGTTTACCTTTGAGCAGTATTGATTTGGTTTTAGTGTTAGATATTTCTGGTTTATGGGTGTTTGCCCATTCCTATAGGGTGTTTAATCAGAGTCTGCATGTTGCTCTAGAACAGAACAAGATCATCAGCTAAGGCAACCTTGTCAACTAGGCCAGTATCTATCCCCAGAAACTTACCCAACACCAGGTTCCAGAGGCAGAGACTCAGAATTGAACCCTGGGGGGCCATATTTGTGTCACACTTCTGGTAATATATTGATATCTTGTCTTAACTGAAATTCACCTGAATTGAATATCACTGAGGTATTCCAGCATGGCCAAAGCTGCAAAGTATGCTGGGCCACCATAATGCTTCAAATGCACCAACAAAATCAATGCATATGGCAAGCAGGTAGGTAGGTTTCTTGGATTAAAGCCAAACTGCTTATCAGATTCTCCATTATATAGGCAAGAGGTCATTATAAATACAATATTATATCCACTATAATTAATATTACCATATTCTGCAATTGTTTTGGTAGTATATAATAAAAATGAATGAAAAAAATTTTTAAAAAAGAAAAGAAAAGAAAAATATCAAAATCTGAAATTATCTACCAATTAGATAGCTGCCAACTTTCTGGACTTACAATGGAGAATCCATTTTTTTCTTGAATGGCTTATTTATGCTGACATCTAACAGCTGTAACTGGGAAGTTAAGCCACCCAGAATTACTGTCAATTCTGTGTTCATTTCGGCCAGTTATTTGATGTTTTTCAGTCCTATGTGCTCTAAACCGATCCCATAATAGTAGTGCATTTTTATGTAGTAGGACGATTGGACCAAGGCGCCTCCATAGCCAGGTGGGCAGGAGCAGCAATGCATAGCACACGCTTCTTGATTAGACCGGGGTTCGAGCCCATGACCACCAAATACGGAGGTTGCGGAAAGGTCAGGGAATGACCACTGCATATCCCCGGAGCAATATGGCCTTAGTTGCTAATGCTCCTAAAAACCAAATAACAAACAAACGAGTGGACCAAACTTTTACAACCCAGTCTTTGATACATTCTTCATCCGTCCATCCCTTCAGTTGTACCAGTACATGAATTCCATTTGGCAGTTTATCTTTTATGGGAATCTAATATTTTCTGTTTGTACTCAGCAAGCATTCTCTGGGCTATTCTAGTTCTCGTGCATACACTTAACTTGTTTCTTTTCATGAAGCAATAATACCAGGATTCAGTTCCTTTAAATTCGTGTATCCCATTATTAGCTGCTCATTTCCATGCTTCTACTATTATCATTTTAGTACTCACTGCAATACCCACATCTCTTAAGTTCCATTATCCAACTACACAAGTTTTCTTCCAAATTTGGCCATTTAGGTGGAATTTTATGAAGGTTGTGCTTTGTTATATCAGCTTCTTGTAATAAAACTTCCTGCTTCCTCCATTTACGAATCATCTTCTCAGTAGGCCGTGGTCCGAAATTTCATTCTGCTGCTCTGTTCCCATGTTCTTTGGCATATTGTAGTACTTTTAGCTTAAATCCAATAGTATAATTTTGCCTTCTTGATGTGCCTGCCATTGATTAGGGCTTAAATGTATAACTGGAATGCACTTTTTACTCCAACAACAGCCTGGTAGTTACTGAAAAGTGTATTAACGTATAGTTAACTATCTGTTAACTACTCTATGTTTACTTTCGGTTTTGTGCATGGGCTTGTATTGCCACTTTCGGCTTATAAGATGCACAGTGATTTTTTAAGGTATTTATAAGGAAAAAAAGTGCATCCTATAAGCCGACAAATGTGATAATTTACATTAATTATCTAGTAAGCTATTAAAAGAAACTTTATAATACAGATTTATAATACCATGGGCTGTATTGCCACTTTCGGCTTATAAGATGCATGGTGATTTTTTTAAGGTATTTATAGGGGAAAAAAGTGCATCCTATAAGCCGACAAATGTGATAATTTACATTAATTATTTAGTAAGCTGTTAAAAGAAACTTTATTATACAGATTTTCATTTCCAGTGCAATGCATATGATTACAGCCCAGGGACAATGTCCCCTCTCAATTTAAAAAGCAATAAAGATTAACAAGAGAACTTAGTTTATTAAGAATTACTAATGTAATTGAAGATTTAATTTCTTTGAAAATAAATTAGCAACATTTTCAATTTCAATTAATGCATTTTCAACTCCCAACTGGCATTGCAGATAGTCTAAAAACACAAACCAAAACACCATGCTCCATTGCCAGTACATTAGAAAAGGCCCTTCCTTGTCGATCACTGTTTACAGAAGACGAACGAGAAACAAGTGCAGAGAACAATAGGTGTTGACTATCAAAGGAAACTAGTACAGTAAAATTAACTGTGTTTTTAAAATAAAAACAAGTTATTGCAAGTTTATGTTGTACCAAAGTTATTTGTGTGCCGATATGATCCAATGAAGTGTTAGAACTTCCAAATATTTAGTACACTTAAAGCAGAATTTGTATGACTTTGCAAATAAATTTGGTAAATTTCAGATTTAGTTCGGCAGCCAGTTACTGTCTGTTGTGAATTCTTGTGACCAATGTATACTTCCTTACAGCAGCAGAAAGGCTGCTAACACCAAAAAGAATTCATAAAATATAACGGGTTATCTGAAATAATTCTTGGCATTTTATTAATTTCTCATAAGTTGCCATGTGTCAGAGAATATTCGACCAGGTGAAAAAACAATTCAGATCTCTTTCTGGTGCAGTTTTGGAAATGTGCTTGACTGTCTTCTGAACAACTGTTGTTATAAAAAATCTTTTTTTATAACAACAGTTGTTCTAGCTTAGGTTGTTCTAGTTGTTCTAGATTAGGTTATAAAAAACCTTTTTTTATAACAGCAGTTTACAAAAGACCTGTTTTTTTTTCTGCCCTGCCCACAAATACCTAATCTCCAGCTTTTCAAACATTGGCAGCTATGCTATTAGCCAATAAGAAACTGCAACTTTTTATAACTAAGTCTAGCTTTTTATTGAGTAAAAATTGTCTAGAATTAACATGTAATAAAGTCATATGTAAAAAGTATTGAAATCAAGACATTTTTATTTTTAGTGACGTGGGAACTCTTGTTGGTAGCCAATATATTTATAATGATTATATTCAAACACTACAAACTGAAAGACCTTGCTGTCCGTTATGCACTCGAAAATTCCAAGATGAAAAAGAAGGCGATAATCTGATTCAACAGGTATATTAATTAATTGGCATACCTTATTAGATTTATTTTCAAAATTGTAGGTCTTCTATATAAAACTCCTTCAATTGAATTTATTATTCGACTTACTTTGCATTTAAAAAAAAAAAAAAAAACTTATTTCTAGATCTCTGTATACATTTATTTTTCTAAATCTTTGTTTTTTATCAGTAAAATGTATTATCATTAAATCAATAAAAGTTTTCTATATCATGTTTAAAGAAAATTACAGGATTATTTTTACTTTAGAGGTGCAGTTATTCTGCGAAAGGTAAACATTCTGAAGTCAAAAAGTACCCCCCCCCCACATAAGTAGTGGATTAATATGGCTGTAGTTTGGTTTTAATATTTTTGGAAAGACTTTTGGTAGCTGTCAAAATAATCCTTTCAGAACTGGTGTTCTTCACCAGCTCTCCTAATGTTAGTAATGAACAGCTGCAACCTATGAGTGATTATCGGTAAGGGTATCCAATCCATGTGTTACAAGTTTTGCAGCTCCTCTGAATGAGAAGTTTTTTAGCCATATTTAGCCGCTTTATTCACTAATTGTTATATTAAATTATTTTCTATAAGTAGCTTATAGACATAGTCAAGATCTTTGGTTTATTCTGAATTGAGACAGCGAGATTTTGGAAGTTAATTAATATTTAAGTGTCCGTAGATTTACATTTCGTAACTTGCCCCCATTGTTATACGATACAACGTTATATCCCTAACTAGATAACATTGGCTTAGTATAGTATAGTATATTATATAATATTGTAAATTAATCAGTAAAATCTATTAATCTTGTTAAACTTAACTACATTGTCAAAAAAAATTGTACTTTTTAGTTAAATACATATAACGACTTAGATTTTACAAATGTAACATAATTAATTAATACTTAACTTGATACGGAAATTATATAAATGGAACTCATAGATAATACTAGATACTGAATCACAGCCTTTCAAAATGCACTGCTTGCTTGATGTTTGTGGAGCAATCAGGTACAGGACATGATATTGCCATGGGGGATGTCTGTGTGTGTGTGCGATGTAAGGAGTGTAAGGAAATCAGGCGACAACTCAGCATTGTTATGGGCCTATATGAGAGCTTGAAGGACAGGGTGGATGCCCTCGAAGGATCTAAATTGAGGAGCCCATCAAGCTCTCAGCTGCCCACATCAATGCCAGAGCTTGCGCTTGATCATCACGCAACACAGTGGCAACCCCCAGGGCAGAATGCGCTGGTCCCACAGGAACTAGTAGTTGTTGGTGACTCTATTGTCAGGGAAACGGGGAACATGGTATGTAAAAAGGATAGGTGGAACAGGACCAGGATATGTCTGCCAGGGGCAAAGGTTGATGACGTTGTAGAGCGGATATAATCTTTTAAGGGCACAAAAGGTGACTTTGATGTACACATTGGCATTAATGATATTGAGTAGGAGACTGGTGGAATTACTTAACAATTACAGGTTACTGTTGAAAAAAACCTGTGAATTAGGGTTGAATTTGAAAGTGTCTGCAATTCTGCCCAGACACGATAGGAGGAAGTAGATGATGAGAGCCTCGTCGATCAATTTGGCCCTGGAAAGATTGTGCAAGGCTCAAGAGGTAGACTTTTTTTCAGCCTGGGCTGTACTTGTTAATAGGAGATACTGCTTCTACAGGGATGGGATACATTTAAATAGAAAGGGGCTCACGTCTGGTGAGTATGGGCTTGGCACACCCAGAGTCCTGAGCTGGATAATATTATTCTTTCCTTTCTTGGTGATTCCCCCCCCCCCTCTCTCTCTCTGTTTTTTTTGGCCGGTGCAGCATAAGCCTCAGGCTTCCTTGCACCATATGGCTAATAATAATTTGCTGATGCTATCAAGGCAGTATTAGGTGGGTCAAAGAACTGCTAGCTTGGTGGGGGGGGATATTCACCACTTTCACTGCTTCTATTGGAATGAGCAGCAGCCTGGAAAACAAGATGCAAGGTATTTCAGAGACTGCTCGGAGTCATTGCAGTACAAGTAAATACATGGGTTGTGTTAGGGTAGCTAAGAATAGGAACAGGTGCATGTTGTTGTTATTTTGTTTTTAGGAACATTAGCAACTAAGGCCATATTGCTCCGGGAATATGCAGTGGTCATGCCCTGACCTTTCCGCATCCTCCGTATTTGGTGGTGACAGTTCGAATACCGGTCTAATCAAGAAGCATGTGCTAAGCATTGCTACTCCTTCCCACCTCGCTATGGAGGTGCCAACAGGTGCATCTACACTTGTGTGTACACCAATGCTAGGAGTTTGGTAAATAAATTCGATGAATTTGAGGTATTGCTCAAAATATCAAAGGCAGATATCGTTGGGATATCAGAGACATGGTGTCACACAGATATAAGGAATGCAGAATTGGAATAGGGGGAGTACAATGTGTACAGAAAGGATAGACAGGATAGGAATGGAGGGGGGGTTATGCTATTAGTTAAGAAACACAAAATCCAAGGAAGTGAAGCCAGTCGACATTGCTGGATAGTGCAGTGTCGAGTCAGTTTGGTGTGACATTAGCATTGGGAGATCAAAATTGAGAGTAGGAGTTGAGCTATAGGCCTAATGACTCTGATGAGTATAATAAGCAGCTGTATAGGGAAATAGAGTGGGCCATTAAACCAGAGAGTCTTATAATGGGGGATTTTAATTTCCCAGATATTAACTGGAATTTGTGGGTTGGTCACTCACACACTAGAAAGGCTTTTGTGGATTTATTGGATAATTGTTTTCCACACAGCATGTTTGGGAGGCAACTAGAGGGAGTAATACTCTTGATCTGATTATCAGTAGTGATTCTTCATGCATTAAGAATCTGCAGATAAAGGAACCACTGGGTGGCAGTGATCACAGTATGGTGAAGTGGGAGTTACTCAAAGAGGTAACTACCATCAGGGGTAAAGGGAAGGATTTTTGCTTTTGTAAAGGCGATGACAGTATTTAAATTCTATATAGTGGGACCAACTGATGATGTTACCAACAGCAAATTCAAAATGGGAAGCATTCAAAGAAGTTATCTTGGAAGCTACTAGGCTTTACATACCAACTAAGAAATATTGTTTAAGGTTTAGGCCTAAATGGATGTCAGATGAACTAATGAGACATATGGCAGAGAAGAAAAATGTATGGGATACATATAAATTAATGGGCGACATGGAAGCCAATGAAAGATATAAGCTGGTCTGTGACCAAGTCACAAAGGAGATTAGGAGGCAAAGGCAGATTATGAGAAATCCTTGACAAAGGATGCAAAGAAAAACAGAAAATAGTTTTTTATCTATGTAAACTCTAGAAGGAAAGGGATGAATCAGATTGGTCCACTGGATGTTGATGGTTCAACTGTTGATGATCCTGCTCAGGTGGTTAGCAAACTAAACAAGTATTTTGCATCTACATTCACACATTAGGAGTTATTCAGGAAGGGGAATGCCAGAGGTGAAGTAAATTCTGGCAGTGAGCTAGATGATTTTGTAATAACTGAGAGGAAAGTGGAGGAGAAATTGTTGAGGATAAACATAAAAAAGGCACCCGGGGTGGATGGGATCTATCCAATTATATTAAAGGAGGCAGCAAAGGAAGTAAGCAAACCCTTAGCCATAATTATGAGAGCTTCCTTGGACTCTGGGGAGGTACCCACGGACTGGAGATATGCAAATGTGACCCCAATTCACAAAGGAGGATCAAAGGCTGACACAAGTAATTATAGACCTGTGAGTTTAACTTCTGTTACAGGAAAATTAATGGAGGCACTGGTTAAAGAAGCACTGCAGGATCATCTAGACAAGTCTTCAGTTATAGCTCGGACACAGCATGGTTTTGTTAAGGGCAGGTCTTGTCTGACCAATTATTTGGTTTTTAGGACCATTAGCAACTAAGGCCATATTGCTCCGGGATATGCGGTGGTCATTCCCTGACCTTTCCACATCCTCCGTAATTGGTGGTGACAGACTTGAACCCCGGTCTAATCAAGACGTGTGTGCTATGCACTGCTGCTCCTTCCCACCTGGCTATGGAGGCGCTCTGTATTTATAAATGATATAGATGATGGTATATCAAGCTTAAGTCCAAGTTTGCAGACAATACAAAGGTTGACATGGTTGTTAAAGACACTACTGACAGTATGCTGCTGCAACAGAATCTGGAAATGTTGAGCAGATGGGCTGAGAGGTGGCAAATGAAGTTTAACATTGACAAATGTAAACTACTACATATGGGAAACAGTAACCGCAGAGTAAAGTATTAACTCTGCGGCACTAGACTGACAGTGGTAGAGACTGAAAAAGACCTTGGAGTAATTGTGCAGGCAGATATGAATTTTTTTGAGCAGTGCAGATGGGCTGCAGGAGTAGCTCACGGTGTCTTGTCAATGATATACAGGAATTTTTCTAGCAGGCATAAGGTGGTGATTATTCCCTTATATAAGGCAATGGTTAGGCCACATCTTGAGTACTGTATACAGGTCTGGAGGCCTCATTTCAAGAAGGATGTAGAGCTGCTGGAATGAGTACAGAGAAGGGCAACAAGATTAATGAATGGAACAAAGGGGTGCTCTTACAAAGAAAGGCTTAAGTTTTGCAAATTACAGTGTCTGGAGACTAGCCACCGGCGAGGTGATCTGATAGCGGTGTATGAAGCCTTGAATGGTTTGAGCATGCTGAATGCTGATGGACTTCTTCCTCTTGCTCAGAATAATCACCTGAGAGGGCATAAATTCAAATTGAGGAAAGACAGATGTAGGACACATCATGCGCGCAAATTTGCCTTTAGCCAGTGGGTAGTTGGTTGGTGGAAAAGACTTCCATCCCTTGTTGTGGAAGTTGATAGCCTAAATAAATTTAAGGCTCAGCTGGACAGGCATTTCAAATGAACAGAGGGGTGAAATAGGAGTGGTGTTTTTTTTTTTTTTTTTCTCTTGGCTGCATAAGCTTGCTTTCTTGCATCATATGCCTTGGCTAATGCTAATTATTGTAAATGTTTTCATTTTTGACATACTGTATGTCTGTTTATACATGACAAATTATTCAACTATTAAAATCAAATTCAAATCAACTATTCATTCATATTCAGATCATATTCAGATCAATTCTAGATTTTCAAAATGCATCATGATGCAGAATGGGCATTTTGATGGTTTTAATTTTTATTTCTTAATTCCATTTTAATATTTTTAATTTATTTTTATTTCTTAATTCCATGAAAATGAACATTATTTGAATACCAATTTTAGTTCACACTTCATGTGTCCATTAGTAGTATGTAGTTTTAGGATCCTGCTATCTAAAAGGATACCTAATAATAATAACTAGTGGGCTTCATCTCCTGCTCACCAACCACCTCTCATGCTTTTCTACTTAAAAGACACACCTGTCGAAATGCACTGATTGATATCTAATCAGGAAATTACCTGTTTTATTATTTACCTGTGCATTTGTAGTGACATAATTGCCCCGCTCCCTCTTCAACCAATAGCTACCCCACCCCACCACGTGGCATTCTCAAGGTTGAATAAATATCACTATTTATTTACCTGCGTTTACATAAGTCACTTAGGAAAAGGCCTTTTGCTTTGGGTTCTATAATGCATGAGGAATATTGTTGCATCTGAACGAGCAGGATAAAATATTTAATTAAAATATTTACAAACTATACAAATATTTAAAATATTTGCAAAATGCTAAACTATTTACAAATATACAAACTATGTTGGGACGATGGGTTCCTTCATTAGCTGACATTAATATACAAAAGACGTTACAATGGAACATCAAATGATGCCAAGCATACTCTTGTTTTAGACAGCGAAGCATGTGCACGAGATTGAATAATGTAATGAAAGCAGTTATCTTGCAATGTGACGAACGTTGGCATGCGTCTCTTCATTGTTAACAGCAAGTGTTTGATTCTTCCCAGTAATACATTTTTGTTCCTTCCATGTTCACTGGGGTTCGATCCCGTGACCACCAAATACAGAGGATGCGGAAAGGTCAGGGAATGACCACCGCATATCCCTGGAGCAATATGGCCTTAGTTGCTAATGCTCCTAAAAACCAAATAACAAACAAACCATGTTCACCAACCGTGTGTGTGTGTGTGTGTGTGTGTGTTAAGGGGGTTTAAGGGCACATAAGCTGCCAGGGCTATAGTGCACTTACCAACCTCATGCACATGTTTCACTGTCTAATACATGACCATGACCGGCATTATTTGATGTTCCATTGTAATGTTTTTTGTACATTAATGTCAGCTGATGTAGGGCCCATCGTCCCAATAGTTTGTATATTTGTAAATAGTTTAGTATTTTGCAAATATTTTAGTTTTTTTAAATATTTGTATTGTTTTGTATTGTATAATGTTATTATTTGTATTTTTTTTTTTTTTTTTTTATGTAAACCCCAAACACAAGAGATATTAGAACCTATAGTACTTAGTACCATGCTTGGGTTGGAGGTTCAGAAGATGAAAGAAGATATTTGTTGATATTGGACTTGAACTTTTGTAGACTGTAATTTTCAGGAAATAGATATGAAGGAAGGCTGTTCCAGAAAATGGCAGTTGAATGAATAAACGAGGAAGATGAAAAGTTGGTTCTGTGAGTTTGAAGTTGGGCAGTAAATGGATGTTGGCTGGTGGTGGCACATGTTCGGATTGTTTTGAAAGAGAGAGTGGAAATTATAACAATAACATTATACTAACATTAATGCACTGATCGAAATCTAAACAGGAAATGACCTATGTAATTATTTACCTGTGCATTTGTAGTGAAGTAATTGCCCCACACTCTTCTCCCATTGGCTCGAATAAATAGATGGGCCAGTAAATCAGAATGTCTTTTAATGGGGGATTTTAACTTCCCAGATATTGACTGGTATTTGAAAGTTGGTCACTCGTCCACTAGCAAAACTTTTGTGGAATTATTGGATGATTGTTTTCTACAGCAGAATGTTTGAGAGGCAACCAGAGGGAGTAATCCTCTTGATCTTATTATCAGCAGTGATTATTCATGCATTAAGAATTTACAGATACAGGAACCACTAGGTGGCAGTGATCACACTACCACCTAGTGGTTCCTGTATCTGTAATGTGGGATTTACTTAAAGATGTAACTGCCATCAGGGGTAAAGGGAAGGGTATTTATGTTTGTAAAGGTGAGTACAGTGGTCTCAGACAGTTCTTAAATTCTGTACAATCGGACCAACTGATGATGTTACCAACAGCAAATTCTAAATGGGAAGAATTCAAGGAATTAATCTTAAAGCTAGTAGGCTTTTCATACCAATTAAGAAATGGTGTTCAAGGTTTAGGCCTAAATGGATGTCAGATGAACTAATGAGACTCCGGGCAGAGAAGAAAGATGTATTGGGTGCATATAAATTATTATGCAACACAGAAGCCTGTGGTATATATAAGCTAATCTGTAATCAAGTCCCAAGGGAGGTTAGACAAGCAAAGGCAGATTACGAGAAATCTTTGGCAAAGGGTGCAAAGGAAAACAGCAAAGACTTATTTACTTATCATCTCTAGAAGGAAGAGGATGAATCAGATTGTTCTTTGGTCAGGGGATGAATCAGATTGATCTTTGGATATGTTACGATTTGTCCAAACACAAATCATTGCATTTTTTTCATTAGTTATGGCATGGTCTGCCATCATGAAAAGCAGTCGTGAACATTTCCAGTTCTCAGTCAATTAATCTTAGTGATCTTTGTGTTACCAAATACCTTCCTGTGTGTAGCTGATTAAATTTCTCCACACAGATCTGTGAAATCCTGAACCTCTCTAAACTCTTATTTTCAGTATTAGTTTTTCTTCCAGCCTCTCAAAATTAAAACTGCAGCAAGGAAAACACAATTAGAAACAGTCTATTATTTTCTATCTATTACTTTGCCATCCCAAAAATTGCATACCCATAATTTTTTTGGATGGACACACTGTATATATTTATATTGTGATTTTGGCACAGTTGCACATTGATAAGAACCTAGGATGTGTGTTACCTTCCTTGTGATCAAAAGCTGACTAACCTCGATTTTCATGAAGAAAATGATACATTGTTATTACTAAGACCATTAATATTTTTTGTTAATTTTATTAATCCTGTTCACTGTTATTGCATTGAGAGTTTAACTTACAGTGCTTTCCAAGGTAATTAAAAATTGTTCAAAGAATCTGAGAAATCTCTGAATGAAGTCAGAATGTGACTTCAGAATGGGATTTACAGACAAATGTAATTAAATGGACTTATTGAGAAAGATATACATTAAGATATAACTACAGTTAAAAAACACTGTTGCTTCTTGTTATTTACTCATTTATAATGAGCAATACATTCTAGCACCTATACCAATCTCTTGATCACATGCAAATTTCTCTTAGTGTTCAGAGAGAGTGGGCAAGTAAGAAAAGGGAGATGATGTCATAAAATTTTGTAATTGATCAATAAGAGAGACTGAGAAAACCTATCCTATCCTTTAAAGATCAATTCCCCCTCTTATCAATGTATATGGGTTTTATAGCCAAAGTTAAAAAAAAAAAAAAAGAGGAAAGGAGAAATAAAATGACAAAAAAAGAATGAATTAAAAAAAACAACACATTTTTGTATAATAAATTTATTTTCCAAAAAGTTCATCCATAATGCATTTATGTACTGTTCCATATTTCTATTTATTCCCTTGTCTGTAAATTTTGTTATGCACACAGCTTCTTTAATTTTTATTTTAGTAAAATTCCTCCCCCCCCCCCATAATTTCAAAATTGCTTGCATTGAAAGCATGTTTCACAATATGAAGAAAATATCAAAGAAACAGCGTTATTTAACTCTAGTTATATCTTAATGGAATTAACTGCAAACATAATGATTCATTTAAAGTCATGATTAGAGAAAGATATAAGTCGTTTTTGTGATAATTTTTTGAAAGTTGTAAAGTGCTGTTGTTAATATACTGACAACTTCTCTTATTTATGGTTGTATATGAAATATCAGATAAAAGATACAATAATAATAATTTTGTTCCAGAAAAGGACTTCTCTTACATAAAATTATTGATGTTTGAATTACAAGATTTGTCGTATTTCTCTCAGAGAAGGGAGGAAGCCATAGACTCACTTAGTAGTGCAACCAGGAATTTGTAGTGAGAAGGAAGTGTAAAGGAAAGTGATCATATAAACAATATTTTGTTTCCTTTTTCATTTTAAAGGGCATCCTTGCTTCCCATCACACTCCAGTTGCACCACTGCATTCAGTCAACTTATGTTGCACTGCTGTCACACACAAACTATATTAAGAAAATTACACATTACAGAAGGTATTCGTTAATGTTACTGGTAATATCATTCAAGTTCACATATTGTAGATATTCTGGATATTTCATCACTGAATATTTCATTAGTCAGTGACAAAAAAAAATTACAAAATGTAAAATTTTTTTTGCTTTTATGCAATTCTAAGAGAATTAAATTTCATATTTAATCACAAAACAGCATTTTTAATAAACACTTCTTATACATTATTTAATGTTGATGATCCTTGTGATAATTATGGAACATAATCATCACAAAGATTGATGATGAGGGCAATGAATTTTTTTTTTTTTTACAGTTAAAAAGAAAACTTGAAGCAATTCCAGAGAAGGTGAAGAGCAAAGATCAAAACATTTCTGATTGTCAGAAGAAATTGAATTGTATGCTAGAGCTGAAACCTGTAAAACAAAGAGTAAGTTATTTAGGAACAAATAATCAAATTTGTCTTCTTAGTAGATTAAAATTTTATATTAGCATTAGTAGAGACATATGATGCAAGAAAACAAGCTTATGTCGCATCAGCCAAAAAAAAAAAAAAAACACACACACCTTTCCATTCACTCCAAATAAATGCTTGTCTAGTTCTTCCTTGAACTTTTTTAAGTTTTTGACCTCCACTACATCAGGTGGAAGTTTGTTCCAACTATCAACCGCCTGCCAGCTAAAGGGCAAACTTCTGCACATCTATTCTACAATTGTCTTTTCTCAATTTGAATTTATGTCCCTTCAAGTGAGTAATCTAAGCAAGAGGAAGAATCCCACCAGCATTGAGCTTGCTCAAACCATTCAAGGCCTTATACACCTCAATTAGATCACTCTCAGGTGCTGTTCTCCAGATGCTACAATTTGCAGCATTTAAGTCTTTCTTGGTAACAGCAACCCTTTGTTCCACTCACAAATCTAGTTGCCCTTCTCTGTACTTGTTCCAGCATCTCTACATCCTTCCTAAAATGATGCCTCCAGACCTGCATGCAGTACTCAAGGTGTGGCCTTATCCCTGCTAGCAAAATTTCTGTATATAATTGACAAGACACCATGAGCTACTCTTGCAGCCTGTCTGCACTGCTCAGAAAACTTCATATCTGACTGCAGAATTACCTCCAGGTCCTTTTCATTGTCTACAACCGTGGGTGTAATACCACACATTTGGTACGTTATTCTGGAGTTACTACCAACGTGCAGTACTTTGACAAATGCAATGTTAAACTTCAGTGGCCACCTCTCAGCCCATCTGCTCAACTTTTCGAGATCCTGTTGCAGTAGTGTACTATCATTACTGTCATTAACAACCCTGCCAACCTTCATATCATCTGCAAACTTACACATTAACCCTGTTATACCTACATCAATATCATTGATAAATACAGAAAACAACAATGGGCCCAACACCGAACTCTGGGAGACTCCAATAATAACATTAGTCCACGAAGAGCAGTGTCCATTGATTACCACTCTCTGTATTCTCCCTCTCAACCTTTTATCCATTGTAGCAACTTGCCCTTAATGCCATACTGCTCCAATTTGTATAGTAGTCTTCCATGTGCAACAGTATCAAAAGCTTTCCTAAAATCGAAGTACAGCGACTCCCTTGCTAACGTAATACTCAACTTACGGAAATTCGACTTTACATAAGTTTTTGCCGGCCGGTGCAAACTTAAAAAAATCGTGGAAATTTATTTTGCATCCCATAGGAATAAATGGAGGTATCGTGAGAATATCATAATGTTAACCCAATAACACACTTTTTTTTTTTTTTTTTTTTTTTTTGGTAATTCGTTCTAAAACCTTGGAAGCTAAAATTTTCACTATGTAACTAAGCTATTTATGTCTCTAAAAGTCTTTTTTATAATGGAAATTGCACTACCCTTTCATTGTGTTGTCATATGTTCCATTATAAGAATCAATTTTGAGCACTTTGTGATATTTTTTTTAAAACACATTTCTGGAGGTCACTGCCATAAAACAATTTGCATTTTCCGGTTTATTGGGCTTTTCTGTTACTCTTCTCTTCATTCCTATTTACTTATTACAATGGTGGAGGGAAAGGGACCAACGGAAAGTGCAAGTGCTGTCAGTGCTAGGAAGCTAGGAAACAAAACAAAATTAATTTATAAATGAAAATGATTAATTAAGAATTACAAACAGGACAAAGTTTGTCATCTATTGCATGGAATTAGGTCTCGCTGCTTCAACAGCGAATACTATTTTAAGGAACAGTGCACGTATAAAAGAACATGTTAAAGGATCAAATGCATTTAAGATCAGCAGTGATCACAAAACAGCATTCAATTGCTACATCGAAGATGGAAAAGCTATTAATAATATGGATGGAAAATCAAATTTAGAAGGAATGCCCCTGAGTCTAATAAACCATTCAAGCAAAGGCAAGAAGTACTTATTAAGGATAGGTACGGAGAACCCTAAGCCAAGTTTGTGGCAAGCAACGGGTGATTTAATAGGTTCAAGCATCGCACTGGTTTCCAAAACATTAAAGTATGTGGTGAAGTCACCAGTGCAGATTCTGCAGCTGCAGACAAATTTTGTGATTTGTTGGAAAAAAACCCTTCTAAATCTTCTCAGCCCTCAACTTCCATAGCGGCGGCATTCTTCTCAGCTGGAGGGTTAATTCTGGCAATGATTCTCGAAAGGTAAAACTTGTTGATGTTATGCCTGCCTCATCTCTCTTTTTTTAATTTTATAATTTTGAAATATTTGTAATTTTGTACACTTTTATAATTTTTCCTGCACATGAGATAAAAATTTGAATAAATAATTCTATTTACATATTCGTCGAACGTTTCTTTTTTGCGTTAAACAAATTGAACCAAATTTGCATCAATCAAATTTGCAAGTGCTGCATAAGCATTTAGGGAAATTCCGATTTTAGAGTTCCACAGAATGCAACCCTTACATAAGTTGGGAAGTGGCTGTATATAATATCAAAATTATTTTTTGCATCTAGTTCCTTTGTAACTACATCATAGTAACCCATCAAATTGGTGAGACAAGACTTCCCCTTAACAAACCTATGCTGGGCCTGAATTATTACTGTAGTCTAGTCTAGGTGATTTTGTATTGGTTTTTTAACCAATGACGCTATAATTTTCCCTGGAACAGAAGTTAAACTAACAGGTCTGTAATTACTCATGTCACTCTTTGATCCTCCTTGTGAATTGGAGACACATTTGCACATCCAGGTCCATGGTGACCTCTCCTGAGTCCAAAGAAGCTTTCATAATTATGGCTAAGGGTTTGCTTACCTCCTTTAATATAACTGGATTGATCCCATCCTCCCCAGGTGCCTTTCTTATGTTCGCTTTCAACAATTTCTCCTGCACTTTGCTCTCAGTTATTACAAAATCACTTAGCTCCCTGCAAGAGTTTGATAAGCTTCTAGCCTCCACTTCAATACAGACTTCCTCATGTGTGAATGTAGATGCAGAATACTCATTCAGTTTGTCAGCTACTTCAGCAGGTTCATCAACAATCGAACCAATAATATCAAGTGAATCAGTCTGATTCATCCCCTTCCTTCTAGAGTTTACATAAGTAAAGAAGTCTTTGCTGTTTTTCTTTACATCCTTTGCCAAAGATTTCTCATAATCTGCCTTCTCTTGCCTAGTCTCTGTCACCTGATTATAGACTAGCTTATATCTACCATAGTTTTTTATGTCACCTGATAAATTTATATGCATCCCATGCATTTTTCTTCTCTACCACAAGTCTCGTTAGTTCACCTACCATGCATTTAGGCCTAAACCTTGAATAGTATTTCTTAGTTTGGACAAAAAGCTTAGTAACTTCAAGATTACTTCCTTGAATGCTTCCCATTTAGAATTTTCTGTTGGTAACATCATCAGTTGGTCCCACTATATTGAATTTAAAAATTGCCTGAGATCACTGTAGATTTATGAAAGCAAAAACTCTTCCCTTTAACCCTGATGGTAGTTACTTCTTTGAGTAAATCCCAAATCAGTACACTGTGATCACTGTCACCTAGTGGTTCCTTTATCTGTAGATTCTTATTGCATGAAGAATCACTTCTGATAATTAGATCAAGAGACTACCTCTAGTTGCCTCTCAAATGCTGCTGCTGTAAAAAACAATCATCCAATAAATCAACAAAAGCCTTGCTAGTGTGTGAATAACCAACCCACAAGTTCAGTCAGTTCTCTTTCTTGGTGATTCCTTTCTGCTTCTGACTCTCTCTCACAGAGTATCTTGTGAATTTTTTTTTGGCTGGTGCAGCATAAACCTCAGGCTTTCTTGCACCATATGGCTAATAATAACAATAATATCTGAGGAAAAAAATCCCCCATTATAAGACAATCTGATTTACTGGCCCACTCTATTTCTCTGCACAGTTGTTTATTATACTCATGAGAGTCATTAGGCCTATAACACACACTCCTACTCTCAATTTTGCTTTCCCAGTGCTTATGTCACACCAAACTGTCTCAACATTGCACTGTCCACCCATGTCAGCTGGATGCACTTCCTTTGATTTTGTGTTTCTTAAGCATAACCCCCTCCTCCTCCCTTCCTATCTTGTCTATCCTATCTGCACACATTGTACTCTCCAAATTCCAATTCTTCATTCCTTATATCTGTGTGACACCACGTCTCTGATATCCCAACAATATCTGCCTTTGATGGCTTGGCTAGCACCTCAAATTCATCAAATTTATTTATTAAACTCCTAGCATTAATGTACATGCAAGTCTATATCCCCCTGTTCTTACTCTTAAGTTATCCTAACACATCCTATGTATTTACTTTTTCCATGATAACTCTCAGCAGTCCTGGAAATTTCTAGCACCTTACTTTCCAGACTTCTCATTCCAATAGGAGCAGTGCAAGAATCACTTTCACCTCTGCCTGCAGCTACTGTTAGTGTGTTAATCCCACCCCCCAAGCTAGCAGTTTTCGATAGCATCAGTAAATATTCTTGCACCCTTTCTATTTAAGTGTATCCATCCTTGAAAAAAAAATCTCTCCTGTTATGATAGCATATAGCAAAAAGTGAATCTTTGTTTTTTGTTCACTTTATAAAATCTTTATTGCATTTAAGGAACATTATATAGAGCATAAATGAAGATAGAAATTACAAACGTAATATCTGATTTTATGTAAGATATTGATGGTTCTTAGCAAAAAGAATTTGCTATTATTTTATCTAAATCTTATCTATTTTTTTCTGTATACAAGGGAAAAAAACATAAATACCACTGTTAATAATAGTATGATTTTATCCCTTTTTTTTTTTTTTTTTTTTTTTTAATTCTAACTTAGTGAAAAAATTAATTTAATTTTTACCTCTGAATGAAGTTTTTCTGTAATGAGTTTGATCTTCCATGGAGCACCATCACTGCAAGCTGCCTCATTATTTCCTTTTATTCAAATATGCTATGGCATCAGCTGACAGCTGTTTTCATAGTAATGCCATCTCACTCAGAGAGTTGTTCGGTTGAGGTTTCAAATTAGTGTCAAAGTAATCCAAACCATGATGCATCTTCTCAGTTCTTTGCCTTTATCTAGCGGGTGGTTGATTACTGGAATAAACTTCCATCTGTTATTGTGGAAGTTAGGGTAAATAAATTCAAGAAGAACTGGTCAAACTATTGAAGGGAATGAATAGGTGAAATGGAGGTGTCATTTATTTTTATTTTATTTTATTTTTTTTTTTTTTTGCTGATGCTGTATAAGCTTGCTTTCTTGCATCATTTGCCAATGCTACTGCCAAGTCAGACATATCTTACTGTATGCAGTAAATTAAATCTGCAGTATGGCAGATGCTGTGATAGGAAATGTAAAATGTTAAAATAAAGCAATCAGGAACCTTAAAGCTATATATCATTAATGATAAGATCAATTAATGTTAGCATCTTGAAAGTTGTTTTGACAGAATTGGTAGCAGTACATTAAAATGACTGTCAGGGTGATGATACTGTTTATATATAAAAGAATATTTTGCTTTTTCACATGCACGCTTTTTGCATTCTGCAAGGTGGGGCTAACTGCTCATACTACAACAAAGTAATCGACAGGTCTGTCTGATGAAGGTGGGCTAACTTATTGTGTCATACTACAATAAATTGATTGACATGTTTGTGTCAAAGACACTTTTACAAACTCTTAATTTTTCACAGTGTTTAAATTTTTCTATATATACCAGAATGTTTATAGTGCTTTTAATTTTTAGAATTCTACATGTCGTAAGGCAACAATTCAATTAAAGGCTTCACAATTAAGAAAGGAAAAATACAAAAAAACAAAAGACTACGTGTAGTGGAAATAAGGAAGAAGTGTTTGATTTGTGAACACGTGGTGGTGACAGAGCTGGATCGAAAGCATATATTCCACGGATTCATATGTATTCAAATGAAGGGAAATATAACTTCATTTTTCAACAAACACAGTTTCCTGTGAAATTGGCTTTTAGTATGACAAACAAAAATCGAGGTCAAACATTATCTAAGGTTGGTGTTGACTTAACATCACCATGTTTTTTGCCTGGACAATTGAAGGAAGTTAAAATTCTCTTTGTATTAACAGAAAACGAATCAAAAATGCTGAAGAATGGGATTTGGGGGGGGGGGGGTTTCCCAACTAAAAAAAATTAAAATATAAAAACATATAATTCAGGTTCGTGTGACACAAGGCAGTTCCACTCTAAAATTTATCCTTTATCTAAACCTTCATCTTTCAATAAATGTGCTGAGGCACCCATTCAAGATAAGCATATCACATCTAGCTTCTATCTAAATATCCAGCTTCATTTTCTGCCTACACTACAGATCGCAACAGTTGTAAAACAGTCAAATACAAACTCTATTTTGAACAGGCAAAGAGTAGGAAGTTTGATCCTTGTCCAAATGTTATTGAAACATTCTATTCTCTTGGTAAAACTATTGGCTGCAACTTCTGCCCATCTATACTCCCACCTCTGTTACAACCTAATGGTTCAGTTGTATCCTTAGCTAAAACTAAAGCTGACTTTCTAGCATCCTACTTAGTAAATCACCTCCTACCATACCTACACCCCATTCAATGCCTCTTTTGACAAAAGGATGTTAGAAGAATTCAGAACATCAAGAAAGCTCTAAGTCCTGGTGACATTTCTCTACTTGTTCTCCAAAACTGTGCTCTGAGCTTGCTCCTGTTCTTTTTCACTGCTTTACTATTTTCTTCTGCTTAGAAATTTGCTCATATCCAGCTATTTCCTAAAAAGGGTGACAAATACCTGCCATCCAGTTATCATCGCATTGCTCTTAACAAATCACTCTTACCATCAATCTTTCCAAAGTAATGGAGAAAACAATCAAATACCAACTGTTAAATTATCTTGGCCTTTCATTTGATCAATAATTACCAATATGAATTCTGTCAGTCTTGATCCACTGGTGATGTATTGATTTATTTATCAATCTTTGGACAAATTTGTTGGAAAAGTTTGGTGAAACTCGAGCATTTGCTCTTGACATTTCTAAGCCTTTCAGTTATATTTGGTATAAAAGGCCTAACAAGCTTCCATCTTATGGATTGCTAACTGTTTTCTGCAATTGAATATCCAGTTTTCTCTTTGACTGCTTGCTGCAGGTTATGGTAAATGATTCTCCAACTTTTCCACGAATGCTGATGCTCCCCAAGGTTCAGTTCTTTCTCCTATTCTTTTTTTCTTGTATATTATTAACTTTTTTCCACTTTTAATCTCTTTTGGCATAAGCATATCACAAATTTTGCTTTCTCTGCATCAAAAAAATAATTTTTTTTTGATGCAGAGGTTTTCTTTTTTGCTCTTGGCATTAATTTCCTTCTAAAGAACTACTGACGCTCTACAAATCTGCCCTGTCATGGAATATTGTTCCTATATCTGGAGTCGTGCCACCAAAACTTTTCTCTGCTTCTAGATGCAATTCAATATGGCAGTTAGATTAATTAATGATTCATCTCTTACAAATTCTCTCCACCCTCTGTCTCACAGTCATTCAGTTTCTGCTGCATACATTTTTAATAGATACTTGATACTGTTCTTCTGAACTGGCATCTATAATTTCCAACTCCCTTCCAAAGCAGTCTAAACACACAGCAACCACTCACCATTCATTCACTGTTCAACTGCAAACTTATAGAACTGACTTTTTCTCTTCTTCAATTATCTCTTCCACTTTTGTTTTCTGGAACACCCATCCTTCACATTGTATTTCTCAAAAATTACCTAAAACAGAAATTTAAATCTAATATCAAGAATTATCTTCTGTCTCCTCAGCCTTCCATCCATCCATGCATGGTGCTATGTACATTTTCATTGAAAAAATAATAATAATAAATAAATAAATAGTCATAACAGTCCCTTAAAAAAAAAGTTTTGGGAGATGTTGTTTAGTCCTGTTTTTTAGTGCAAATCTAATTTGTTAAACTAAAATACACGGTTAAAATTAATGAAATATTGCTTTGTTTGTGGAACATGAAAATTTAAATTATTAAAATAGACAGAACAGGCAACATTTTATATCAAATATTATTGAAGTGCAAGCATGTTGTAAATAAATAATCACTAAGAACTGTATACTACTAATTGACATCATCAACTGTTTTTGCATTTAAAATAATCGTGGTAAGCAGAATCATTTCATAATTACTGGAAGAAAATGTAGATAATTTAATTTTCTGTTTTTTTCCACATTCATTATAATGCTTTTTTTAAAGAAATAATTTGAAGGAATGGACATTTATCAGAAAATATTGAACATGGTGTTCATGCCAGTATAGAAGCATCTCTAAAATCAACTCCAGCTCTAGATAAGCAAGGTACACCGAAATTTTACCATCCCTTTATGATATACTGTTTACTAGAATTCTTCCCTGTTTCCCTATTTTTGTGGAATCTGGGGCACTAAGTATGGCCATGTAGGAAAAGTGGTCTTGGGGACCACTTTAAAAGACCACCTTTACTACAAAATATGCTATAATTTAACATAAATCAGAAATGGAAAGAAGGGATTTTTTTCATATATTTTATTTATTTTCACACTTTTTGCTGCCTGGTGAGTATGGCAGATGGGGGACTATAGTGATGAAATGCTTCAGAAGAAATCATTGGATAGAAAGCACTGGTAGTGCAGGGACATTGTCATGATGCAAGCTTCAATGAATTACATATCAAACTGTATAATTATCCTGATTAACCACTGTATTAACCACTTTGTCCGACTTTGTGCCATCAGCAAACTTAGACATTAACTTGAAATACCTATAGTAAGGGGTCCAACTCTGACCCCTGTGGAACTTCGTTCATGACATTAATCAATGAAGAGCAGTAGCCATTTATAACCATTCTTTAGCTCGTAAGACATAATCATCCCTTTATCCATAGTAATAGCTATGCTCTAGTGCCATAGTAATAGTAGTAGCCCCTAATGCCAGATTGCTGCCATTTATACCTGTGGTAGCATCAAAGGCTTTACTGAAATCTACATAAGTGATGTCAAAATTATTCTTTGCATCCACTTCCTTTGTAACAACCTCATTGTTTAAGTAGCTAATCAGACCAACGAAGCATGATTTTCTGTTTTGATTGCCTTATGTTCCTGTTCTTATCTAGGTGGTTTTGAATTACTTAGCATTAGTAGAGGCATATGATACAAGAAAGCAAGCTTAGCATTAGCCAACCCCCCCCACAAAACCCCTTCCAGTTTCACTCATCTATTCACTCCAAAAGTTTGTCTAGTTCAGCCTTGAATTTATTTAAGCTGTCAACTTCCACAATGACAGATGGAAGTTTTCTCCAGCAATCAACAACCCACTGGCTAAAGGCAAACTTCTATATGTCTGTCCTACAACCATCTTTCCTCAATTTGAATTTATGTCCCCTCAGGGGTGGAATCTGAGTAAGAGGAAGAATCCCATTAGTATTGAGCTTGCTGAAACCATTCAATGCCTTATACACCTCAATCAGATCACCTTGCAGGTGCCTATTCTCCACATGCAACAGTTTGCAGAAGTTAAGCCTATCTTCCTAAAAGCAACCCTTTGTTACACTACTCACTAATCTCGTTGCCCTTCTCTGTACCCGTTCCAGCAGGACTACACCCTTCCTAAAATGAGGACTCCAGACCTGTATGCAGTACTCAAGGTGTAGCCTAGCCATTGCCTTATACAACGGGACAATCACCTCCTTATCCCTGCTAGCAAAATTCCTGTATATCATTGACACGACTCCATGACCTGCTCTGGCACCTGTCTGCACAGCTCAGAAAACTTCATATCTGACTAAACAACTACCCCCCAGGTCTTTTTCATTTTCCACTAGCATTAGCATTAGTAGAGGTATTTGATGCAAGAAAGCAAGCTTATGCAGCATCAGCCAAAAAAAAAAAAAAACCCACTTCCACTTCACCCCTCTGTTCGTTCAAAATACCTGTCCAGCTGAGCCTTAAACTTATTTAGGCTATCAAGGGATGGCAGTCTGTTCCACCAACCAACCAACCAACCACCCGCTGGCTAAAGGCAAATTTCCGCACGTCTATCCTACATCTGTCTTTCCTCAATTTGAATTTATGCCCTCTCAGGTGATTATTCTGAGCTAGAGGAAGAATCCCATCAGCATTGAGCATGCTTAAACCATTCAAGGCTTTATACACCTCTATCAGATCACCTCGCTGGTGCCTAGTCTCCAGACACTGTAATTTGCAAAAACTTAAGCCTTTCTTCGTAAGAGCACCCCTTTGTTCCATTCACTAATCTTGTTGCCCTTCTCTGTACTCGTTCCAGCAGCTCTACATCCTTCTTGAAATGAGGCCTCCAGACCTGTATACAGTACTCTAGGTGTGGCCTGACCATTGCCTTATACAATGGAATAATCACCTCCTTATCCCTGCTGGAAAAATTCCTGTATATCATTGACAATACTCCATGAGCTACTCTTGCAGCCCGTCTGCACTGCTCAGAGAACTTCATATCTGCCTGCACAATCACCCCCAAGTCCCTTTCATTCTCTACCACTGTCAGTGTAGTACCACAGAGTTGATACGTTGCTCTGGGGTTGCTTTTTCCCATGTGTAGTACTTTACATTTGTCAATGTTAAACTTCATTTGCCACCTCTCAGCCCATCTGCTCAACCTTTCCAGATCCTGTTGCAGCAGCATAGTGTCAGTAGTGTCCTTGACAACCCTGCCAACCTTTGTATCATCTGCAAACTTGGACATTAAGCTTGATATACCATCATCAATATAATTTATAAATACAGAAAACAATAATGGACCCAACACTGAGCCCTGAGGGACTCCACTAATAACATTAGTCCACGATGAGCAGTGTCCATTGATTACCACTCTCTGTCTTCTCCCCCTCAACCACCCCTTTATCCATAGCAGCAATTTGCTTCCAATGTCACACTGCTCCAATTTGTGCAGCAGTCTTCCATGTGCAACAGTATCAAAAGCCTTTCTAAGATCCAAGTATATAATATCAAAGTTATTCCCTGCATCCAGTTCTTTTGTGACTGCATCATAGTATCCAATCAAGTTGGTCAGGCAAGACTTCCCCTTAACAAAACCATGCTGTGTCTGAGCTATAACTGAAGTCTTGTCTAAATGATCCTGCAGTGCTTCTTTAACCAGTGCCTCCATTAATTTTCCTGGAACAGAAGTTAAGCTCACAGGTCTATAATTACTTGTGTCAGCCTTTGATCCTCCTTTGTGAATTGGGGTCACATTTGCACATTTCCAGTCTATGGGTACCTCCCCTGAGTCCAAGGAAGCTCTCATAATTATGGCTAAGGGTTTGCTTACTTCCTTTGCTGCCTCCTTTAATATAACTGGATAGATCCCATCCACCCCGGGTGCCTTTCTTGTGTTTATCTTCAACAGTTTCTCCTCCACCTTACTCCCAGTTATTTCAAGATTCTGTAGCTTACTGCTAGAGTTGAATACACCTCTGGCATTCCCCTTGCTGAATAACTCCTCATGTGTGAATGTCGATGCAAAATATTCATTTAGTTTGTTAGCTACCTGAGCAGGATCCTCAACAGTTGACCCATCAATATCAAGTGGACCAATCTGATTCATCCCCTTCCTTCTAGAGTTTACATAAGTAAAGAACTCTTTGCTGTTTTTCTTTGCATCCCTTGCCAAGGATTTCTCGTAATCTGCCTTTGCCTGCCTAACCTCCTTTGTAACTTGGTTGCATATCAACTTGTATCTATCATAGGCTTCTGTGTCATGTGTTAATTTGTAAGTATCCCATGCATTTTTCTTCTCTGCCATATGCCTCATTAGTTCATCTGACATCCATTTTGGCCTAAACCTTGAACAATATTTCTTAGTTGGTATGTAAAGCCTAGTAGCTTCCAAGATAAGTTCTTTGAATGCTTCCCATTTTGAATTTGCTGTTGGTAACATCATCAGTTGGTCCCACTGTATAGAATTTAAATACTGTCTCAGTCCATCGTAGTCGCCTTTACGGAAGCAATAACCCTTCCCTTTACCCCTAATGGTAGTTACCTCTTTCAGTAAATCCCACTTCAGCACACTATGATCACTGCCACCTAGTGGTTCATTTATCTGCAGATTCTTAATGCATGAAGAATCACTGCTGATAATCAAATCAAGAGTATTACTCCCTCTAGTTGCCTCCCGAACATGCTGATGTAGAAAACAATCATCCAATAAATCCACAAAAGCCCTGCTAGTGTGTGAGTAACCAGTCCCCAAATTCCAGTCAATATCTGGGAAATTAAAATCTCCCATTATAAGACTCTCCGATTTACTGGCCCACTCTATTTCCCTGTACAGTTCCTTATTATACTCATCAGAGTCATTAGGCCTATAGCACACTCCTACTCTCAATTTTGATCTCCCAATGCTTATGTCACACCAAACTGACTCAACACTGCACTGTCCAGCGATGTCGACTGGCTTCACCTCCTTGGTTTTTATGTGTTTCTTAACTAATAGCATAACCCCTCCCCCCTTCCTATCCTGTCTATCCTTTCTGTAGACGTTGTACTCCCCAAATTGCATTTCTGCATCCCTTATATCTGTGTGACACCACGTCTCTGATATCCCAACAATATCTGCCTTTGATGTTTTGAGCAATACCTCAAATTCATCAAATTTATTTACTGAACTCCTAGCATTGGTGTACACGCAAGTATACCTGCACCTGTTTCTATTCTTAGCTACCCTAACACAACCCATGTGTTTACTTGTACCGCAATGGCTCCCAGCAGTCTCTGAAATACCATGCATCTTGTTTTTCAGGATTCTGCTCATTCTAATAGAAGCAGTGCAAGAATCTCTTTCACCTCTGCCAGTGGCTACTGTCAATCTATTGGTCTTTGTCTCTCCCCCCCAAGCTAGCAGTTTTCCGACCCACCTAACACTGCCTCGATAGCATCAGCAAATATTCTTGCACCCTTTCTATTTAAGTGTATCCCATCCCTGTAGAAGCAATCTCTCCTGTTAACAAGTACAGTCCAGGCTGAAAAAAATTCTACCCCTTGAGCCTTGCACAATCTTTCCAGGGCCGAATTGATCGACAAGGCTCTCATCATATACTCCCTCCTATCGTGTCTGGGCAGAATTGCAGACACTTTCAAATTCAACCCCAACACTATTCCGAGTGTAGTACCACACAGTTGGTACATTATTCTGGAATTACTACCGATATGCAGTACTTTGCATTTGTCAATGTTAAACTTCAGTTGCCACCTCTCAGCCCATTTTCTCAACTATTCTAGATCCTGATGCAGTAGTGTAACATCCTTACCATCATTAACAACCCTGCCAACCTTTGTGTCTTCTGCAGACTTGAACATTAAGCCTGATATACCTTCGTAAATATCATTGATAAATACAGAAAACAATAAATGGCCCAACATGGACCCCTGGAGAATTCCTCCAATAACATTAGTCCATGAAGAGCAGTATCCATTGATTACCATTCTGTCTTCTCCCACGCAACCATCCTTTTGTCCATTGTACCAGCTTGCACTTAATGCCATACTGCTCCAACTTGTACAGTAGTTTTCCATGTGCAAAAATATCAAAAGCTTTCCTAAAATCCAAATTCTGCAGATTCTTAAGATTCTTAATGCATGAATAATCACTGCCGATAATCATATCAAAAGTATTACTCTCTATGGTTGCCTCTTTAACTTGCAGCTGTAGAAAACAGTCATCCAATAAATCCACAAAAGTCTTGCTAGTGTGTGAGTGACCAACCCCAAGTTCCGGTCTATATCTAGGAAGTTAAAATCCCCTATTATAAGACAATCTGATTTACTGGCCCACTCTATTTCTCAGTAGAGTTGTTCATTGTACTCATCAGAGTGATTAGTCCTATAACACACACGCACACTCCTATTCTCAACTTTTCTTTCCCAGTGCTTATGTCACATGAAACTGGCTCAACACTGCACTGTCCGCGCATGTCAACTGGATGCAGCACCTTAGATTTTTTTCGTATTTCTTTACTAACAACATGACATCACATCTCTGATATCCCAATAACAATATGTATTATTACACACATTATATCCCAACAGTATATAATGTGTAATAATATGCAACAGTATCTGCTGATGTCTTCACCAGCACCTCAAATTCATCAAATTTATTTACTATACCCCTAGCATTGGTGTACATGCACCTATTCTTACTCTTAGTTACCGTAACACAACCCATGTATTTACTTGTTTCATGATGACTCCCAGCAGTCCTTAAAATCCCCAGCACCTCGCTTTCTAGGCTGCTGCTCATTCCAATAGAAGCATTGCAAGAATCACTTTCACCTCTGCCTGTGACTACTGTTAATCTGTGAATCCTTCCAGGCTAGCAGTTTTCTGACCCACCTAACACTGCCTCGATAGCATCAGCAAATATTCTTGCACTCTTTCTATTTAAGTGTATCCCATCCCTGTAGAAAAACAATCTCTCCTGTTATCTTCTTTAACTGTTGAATCAATTTCTTTCAACAGTCAAGTTCTTGTGAATAGCAGATACATTTGCATATCTCCAATCTGTAGTTACTTTTCCTGAATCTAAAGGTGCTCTCATTATATGGCTAAAGGTTTAACCACGTATTTTGCAAATACTTTTAATATAATTGTATAGATTCCACAGCCTTGTCAATTTGTTCCACTTTAGCTGCCTCAGTTTCCCTTCCATCTTATTTTCTCTTATTATAAAATCATTTAATTCGTAATCAGTATTAGATGGATTTTTGTTAATTCCATCTCTAAAAACGTCTTCATGTATGAATGTAGATGCAGAATATTTATTCAGTTTTTTGAGCAATTTGTGCAGAATCACCAACAGTTAACATTCATATCCAGTGCAACAACATGATACATCCCTTTTCTACTATTGTTAACATACACATGGAATTCCTTGCAGTTTGCTTTTGAACTTTTAGCCACAGACTTCTCATAATCTGCAATAGTCTGCTTATAAATAATATGTATTAAAAAAGATGTGTATTAAAAGTTTTCCAAGTTCTGATTTCTAAACATTGACAAATATTGTTAGTTCCATCAGAGATAGTGAACAGGCACTGTCATAACACAAAAAAAAAAAAAGCCTTTAATTTCTAATTAAACATTATTGTATAAATAGGGCATAGCCTCATTGTTTAAGTAGCTACATACAGAATGCTGCTTTGTACAATAGTGTTTTATTACACTTGTAGCATGAGGTTTTTACCCTAAATACTTGGATTTCTAATTAAACATAATTTTTAAACATAATGATAAATACACATTCTTTAATAATACTTAGTGCAATATTACATATTGCACTAAGTATTATTATTATATAATTCATGAACTTTATTAAAAATACATAATTAACAGGTTAAAGTGCTAGCTGCAGAAGAAATTCCTAGCCTGCAGAAGAAACTGAAGCTTTTAGGAGATGAAATTATTCAACTTAATAGGGATATAGATGAGGTAACTGTATATTTTTTTCAAATTAGTTGTGTCAGTTTTACATAAGTAAATTATTACTTCACATCTTCATTCTTTATTTCTTTAATAAAGTGCATGTATTTTTATTTCAGATATAAAATTTTTGATTTTAAATCTATTTTACACAAGGATATGCACTGTCCTCCATCTACTGGAAGTTAATGTTTTGAACATAACTAAAAATTAAAGGAATTTTTAGTTATGTTCTAGTTTATGATTCGAAATGTTTGTCTGCATAATGTTTCCTCCTTTATATGTTTAACCACCAACTTTAAGTTTATGCAATAAAAAACACTTTTTTACATGGCCCAGAGTGATGTTGTCAGTAAAGGGGGAAAAAAATTTTTTAGATCATGCAGTCATTGAACATCTTAATGAGAAACCCATCACCCAGACATATATCAGCATACGGAAAAAACATTATAAGTGATTGTGTCAATATGCAACAGTAAAAAGGTAGTTTCCTGAAGCTCATCACAGATATTTTTACAGGTATGGTGGCTGAGGCTGCTACTCTTCAGATCTCTCTCACTCAACCATCCCTTTATCCATTGTAGCAATTACCATTAATGCCATACCTCTCCAATTTGTACAGCAGTCTTCTATGTGCAACAGTATCAAAAGCTTTCCTGAAATCCAAGTATATGATATCAAAATTATTTTTGGCATTCAGTTCCTTCGTGACCACATCATAGTATCCACTCAAATTGTTCAGACAAGACTTCCCTTTAACAAACCCATGCTGTGTCTTAACTATTACTGCAGTCTTGTCCAGATGATCCTGCAATGCTTCTTTAACCAGTGATTCCATTATTTTCCCAGAACCCAAGTTAAAATAACAGGTCTGTAGTTACAAAAAAAAAAAAAAAAAATTACAGCTGTGAATTACAGGCTCCGAAAAAGCGATAAGTGTTTGCCATTTTATTTACTTAATTGTCATTTTATATTGTACTTTATACATAGCCTTATAGTTCTAGTTATGCTGGTTATTTTTATTTTTAATTTAGATGAGTTTTTGTAGATTATTGCTTAATATACATAAAACCGTTGTTTCGTTCGAATCTTGTAGCCATTGTTTTTGTATAGATTGGTAGGGAAATTCAAATTTTTAATTATGATAACTAGGTAGCTCTAATATAAAAATATATAGCGTAATATGCATCACTGCATTTAGGATTCTATTAGATAGTGTAGTATTGACAATTAATTAATTAAATTTATTGATCTTATTAATTTAAAATATCATGCCCCAGACTAGTGCAGCAAAGCAACGGGCACAAAGTTACAGGAGTGCTGTGACTCGAGGGAGAACTGAGGGGGGGATGATTCTCCAATACATCACAGCCTAAAAAAATGTGCAAATTGTGAAATGTTTGCCAAACTCTCTGGATAAGAACATGATCTGTCTTTGTGTCTTTGTCTTTGTGTGTGCCAGGTGCAGAGAGTGTCTAGAAATTAGGCATCAACTCAGTGTTCTAATGGGCATCTATGAGAGCTTGAGGTGTAGGGTAGATGCCCTAAAAGAAATTAATATGAGGGGGCCCGTCAAACTCTCAGCTGCCCAACTCAACACCAGAGCTCACTCCTGGGCATCAGGCAACACAGCGGCAATCTCCAAGACAGAATGCGCTGGTCCCACAGGAGTTATTGTAGTTATTGTTGGTGACTCTATTGTCAGGGAGATGGGTAATATATTCTGCAAAAAGGATAGATGGAATAGGACCAGGGTATGCCGGCCAGGGGCAAAAGTTGATGATGTTGTAAAGCATATATCATCTTTTAAGGGCACAAAGGGTGATATTGTTGTACACATTGGCACCAATGACATTAACAGTAGGAGATCTGCAGAATTACTTAACAAGCACAGGTCAATGTTGCAAAAAAGTCGTGAGTTGGGGTTAAATTTGAAAGTGTCTACAATTCTGCCCTGATATATACGATAGGAGGGAGTACATGATGAGAGTGTTGCAATCAATTCGGCCCTGGAGGGAATGTGCAAGGCTCAAGGGGTAGAATTTTTTTCAGCGTGGTCTGTGCTTGTTAACATGAGAGAGTGCTTCTACAGGGATGGGATACACTTAAATAGAAAGGGTGCAAGAATATTTGCTGATGCTATCGAGGCAGTGTTAGGTGGGTAGGAAAACTGTTAGCTTGGGGGGATTCACAGACTAAAAGGTTAAAAGTAGCTGCAGACAGAAGTGAAGGTGATTCTTGCACTACTTCTACAGTTTGTTTGTTATTTAGTTTTTAAGAGCATTAGCAACTAAGGCCATATTGCTCTGGGGGGATATGCGGTGGTCATTCTCTGACCTTTGCGCATCCTCCGTATTTGGTGGTCACGGACTCGAACCCCGGTCTAATCAAGAAGCGTGTGCTACACACTGCTGCTCCTGCCCACCTGGCTATGGAGGCACCACTACTTCTATTAGAATAAGCAGCAGCCTGGAGCAAGGGGTGCTGGGGGTTTAAAGGACTGATGGCAGTCATCATGAAACAGGTGGATATATGGGATGTGTTAGGGTAACTAAGAATAAGAATAGGTGCATGTATACTTGCATGTATACCAATGCTAGAAGTATAGTAAATAAATTTGAAGTGTTGGTCATGACATCAAAGGCAGATATTGTTGGGATATCAGAGACGTGGTGTCACACAAATATTAGGAATGCAGAATTGGAATTTGGGGACATGATGTGTGTACAGAAAGGATAGGAAGGGAGGTGGTGTTATGCTGTTAATTAAGAAAAACATAAAATCAAAAGAAGTGCATCCAGTTGATATAGATGAACAGTGCACTTTTGAGTCAGTTTGGTGTGACATAAGCACTGCAAAAGCAAAAATAATAGTAGGAGTGTGTTATAGGCCTAATGACTTGAATGACTACAATGAACAATTGTACAGAGAAATAGAGTGGGCTCGTAAATAAGAATGTCTTATAATGGGAAATTTTAACTTCCCAGATATTGACTGGAACTTGTGGTTTAGTCACTCGCACACTAGTAAGACTTTTGTGGATTTATTGGATGATTGTTTTCTGCAGCAGCATGTTTGAGAGGAAACCAGAGAGGATAATACTCTTGATCTGGTTATCAGCAGTGATCATTCATGTATTAAGAATTTGCAGATAAAGGAACCACTATATGGCAGTGATCACAGAGTACTGATGTGAGATTACTTAAAGATATAATTACCATCAGGAGTAAAGGAAAGGATTTTTTTCTTCCGTAAAGTTGACTATGGTGATCTCAGACAGTTTTTAAATTCTGTATAGTGGGATCAACTGATGATTTACCAACAGCATATTCTAAATGGGAAGCATTCAAGGAATTAATTCGGAAGCTACTAAAAGTTTCATACTCATTAAGAAATATTGTTCAAGTTTTATGCCTTTGATATTATGATGTGGTTACAAAGGAACTAGATGCAAAAAATAATTTTGATATCATGTACTTGGATTTCAGGTAAGCTTTTGACACTGTTGCTCGTAGAAGACTACTGTACAAAATTGGAGCAGAATGGTATTAAGGGTAAGTTGCTACAATAGGTAAAAGAATGGTTGAGGTTGTAATAAATGGGTGCTGCTCTTCATGGACTAATATTATTAGTGGAGACCCACAGGGTTCAGTTTTGGGTTCACTGTTGTTTTGTATATTTATCAATGATATTGATGAAGGTATATCAGGCTTATTGTTGAAGTTTGCAGATGATACAAAGGTTAGCAGGGTTTTTAATGACAGTAATGGCAGTGTGCTACTGCAACAGGATATAGAAAATTTGGGCAGATGGGCTGAGAAGTGGCAACTGAAGTTTAACCTTGACAAATGCAAAGTACTGTATATAGGTAGAAGTAACCCCAGAAAAGCATACCAACTGTGTGGTACTACACTTAATGTGGTAGAAAATGAAAAAGACCTGGTAGTAATTATGCAGTCAGATATGAAGTTTTCTGAGCAATGCAGACATGCTTCCAGGTCAGGTAATGGGGTTTTGTTAATGATATATAGGAATATTGTTAGCAGGGAAAAGAAGGTGATTATCCCTCTGTATAAGGCAATGGTCAGGTCATGCCTTGCATATGGCATACAGGTCTGGAGGCCTCATTTTAGGAAGGATGTAGATTTGCTTGAGCGTGTACAGAGAAGGGCAGCAAGATTGTTGAGGGGGAAATGAAGGGATCCTCTTACCAAGGGAGGCTTAAGTTCTGCAAATTGCAGGGGCTGGAAACTAGGCACCTGCGAGGTGATCTGATTGAGGTGTATAAGGCCATGAATGAGTTGAGCACGCTGAATTCGGATAGGATTCTTCCACTTGTTCAGATTATGAACCTAAGGGGGCATAAATTCAAATTAAGGAAAGACAGATGTAGAAACGTGTGGAAATTTTCCTTTAGCCAGCAAGTGGTTAATTGCTGGAACAAACTTCCATCTGTCATTGTGGAAGTTGATAGGTTAAATAAATTTAAGGAGGAACTGGACAAACATTTAGAGTGAACTGTTTTGTAATTTTTTTTTTTTTTTTGGCTGATGCTGCATAAGCTCATACACTCGCTTTCTTGCGTCATATGCCACTATTACTACTACTTGTGTCACCTTTGAAACCCGTTTGTAAATTGGTGATAATTTTCACACCTCCAGTCCACGGGGACTTCCTTTTCTGCCTCTTTAATATAATTGGATAGATCCCATCCACCCCAGGTGCCTTCCTTATGTTTAACTTCAACAATTTCTCTTCCACTTTGCTCTCAGTTATAAAAAAATCACTTAGTTCCCTGTTAGCGTTTGATAAACTTCTGGCACTCCCATCATTGAATAACTCCTCGTGTGTGAATGTGCATGCAAAATACTCATTCAGTTTATCAGCTACTTGAGCATGATCATCAACAGTCAACCCATCTATGTTAAGTGATCCAATCTGATTCATCCCTTTCCTTCTAGAGTTTACATAAGTAAAGAACTCTTTGCTGTTTTTCTTTGCATCCTTTTCCAAAGATATTGAGCAAAACATACTTGAATATTCATTCCTTCAATGTTAGGCCTTTTATTAATTATATAAATTAGGTATTTATTATAATTTTTCAATGATGCATTCTTCAAATGGCACATTGCAGAGATTAACAATTTGTAAACTAGAAAATAAGCCCCTGCCCTGTGTGGATTGTAAGAAATGATATTTATTACATGTATAACATATGAAGCATTGTGATCTTATGAGTACATACATTAGTGAAATAATTTATTTCACTTCCTCAGTGTGTTCTGTAAAGAAAGTTCTATAGCAATTTTTTTTTCAATTTCTCTTGGAAATAAATCTATTGGATGATTTTGTAATTCACTAAATTAAATTAGCTTAGAAAAATAAAGATGAGCTCTCTAAATTTTGCAATTAGATGTTAATATATTGGAGTTAATAATTATAACCAATAATAAATATCTATTAATAGAGGATGGTTATAATTTAAGCACATCACTTCGGCTATAGGTGGAAACCATTAATGGTAGAATGATGAATTTGGAGTGGGAAAAAAACATATCCACCCTCTGACTGATTTGTCAGAAGGCATGTCCCCCATGACATGCTTCAGTCAATGGTGACTGTGTCATACTGTTCTTCCATCATATAATGAACAAAAATAGTCGCCGTATAAAAGAAACTGTGCCTTCATCAACCTTTAATTACCTGGCACAGTATTTGCTGACCATCAACACTGCTAAATTTGTGAACATAGTTTTCTTCCTCACAAAACAACTTGCACAGATGCAGCATACCTCAGTAGCACTGCTATTCCTTAGGTCTTAGTAACTTGAGGAATGAGTATATAATACACAGCTCTAGGAATAATGTTTAATTCCAAACTTAATTTTTATGCCCAACTGCAGTCTCCATTCATTGAAGCCTGAGTGCCACCACACTGAAATATATTTAGAGGATTTTCCACATAGTACTGTTATATGCTTCAGAAATATGGGCATTTGCTGCCCCAACAACTCAGTAATCCTCTTTTTGCAGATGAGCATTGGCTTCAGAAATTGTTGAAGTTCAAAGATCAGTTGCTACCTCAAGTCAGAACCATGGAGTTGGCATATAACCTTTAATACACTGGCTGTCACACATCCAAAATTTGTGTGAAAAGACTGTGTACTACAGTATAGATTATGATAGGGAACTAAACATATGGGAACTATGCCACTGGAGGTCTGCCTGCTCAAATGCTTTAGCAAATATAGGAGAGCCTCTAATTTCTAATATTCTTTTGCCCCTAACACATTTGCCATGTTTAAAGTGTTGTTAAATCTTAGAAAGTTAATGTTCTAATCATTTAGTTTATTGATTGCCCCAGCAATCAGTAAACTAATTTGAACCTGTTAGCATACAATAGTTTGTTTCTCTTGTTCATTTTGCTTGTATATAGATTGTAAATACCATACTTTCATATTTAATAGATATCTCTTTTAATGAGATATTTATGTTAATTGTTAATTATATTTTCTTCATATCCATATGTAAGCTTGTAGAATATTATAATTATTTTGGAAAACCCCTTAGCTGTATAGCTGTGCTAGGATATCGTAGTATAGTAACTGTCCAATAAAGATTCTCATAAATGATTCCTTTATTGAACATCTCAATCTTTGTATCTAGCAGCTCATCCAAACAGCATTCTACCACTTTCAAACAATACTACTTGCCTCCTGGCAGTTTCTGGCACTAATATTTTTCCAGGTTTTATTTTTTCACCATTAATGGTTGTCCATCTACAGCCATCTCAAGTGACATGCTTAAATTATAACCATCCTATGTATTGACCATAATCCACAAAAAAAAAATTTGCTTTAATTATTGTAAACAGCTTGCTTGATTGGTCATGCGTATGATTCTTAATGAATACTTATTATTACTATATATATTTTTTCTCTTCCCTTTTCTTTTTTTATCCCTCTCATGCTAGGATGAAGGAGTAATTGAAGTTAATGAATTCAATCTAAACACTGCAAAATCAATTCAACCAGATTTGCATACAGTGGAAAATAAGCGCAGAGAGATTGAACGTCTAGAAAGAAGATTATCCTCACTTATTTGTCAGCTTGGCAATAATGATGGTATTTTATTTTATTTATTTTTTTTTTTTTAAGTAAGCAAAGGGATTATTGAATCTGTTAGTTTGTGAATAGCTAAATAGGTTTTGAAATAGAATATTTGTAATAGATTAGCTCAGCCTATACTTTGCTGTGGAAGATAGTTTTTATAAGCTTTTGCCATAATCAAGTTGTCTTTTGTCATCTTCACTTTATTAAATTGAATTTTAAATGTTTAAATTAAATTTTATTAAATAGAAACAGTGCTTCCAGTTAACTATATTAGTTAACATTGATAGATTTTAGAGGTGAAAAAGTGAGTTATTTAAGGAGCAATAGTTCAAGAACAAGTAAATCAGAAACAAAACATAAAATTAATTATAATAAATCAATAAAGAAAAAAAAAGTAAGACAAGGATGAACCACATAAGCAAAGCATGGAAGGGCAGTTCCTATTCATGCAGTTGGCTAGAGAAAGAACAGCAGAGAATAGCAATGATTCTGTGAATATCTGAGAGGTCTTTAATTGGGTTTCATTTGTTTATTAAAGAAAACTGTGTTTTGCTTATTCATTCTGGAAAAGTCATTTGAATAGGCTACATTTGTCCAGATCACTGTCAAAATGTCTTGTGTAAAAATGTTTCTAACTTGGAAATCTTTAACAGAATGTGTAGCCAAACAGTTGCTGTTTTTAAAACCCAGAGTATTCTATTTTCCTTCATGTATGCTTCGTGTATGTTTTTGTGAGGCACTATGTTATATGCTTAGAAATTCTAGGAGTCTGTCCTAGTTATTGCTGATTTAATGCATAGTGTTCTTAATGTGGGTAAGTTATAGCTCTTAACTTTAGAAAAAGAAATGGTAACCAAACAAATTTGTATTTATTAACCCAGCAGTACTTGTTCCCCTGAAATTCTGGGGGTCTATCCTAGTTATTGCTAATTTAACCCATAGTGTTCTTAATGTGAGTAAGTTATAGCTCCCCATATTTAGAAAAAGAAATGACTGAAAACAAATTTGTATTTATTAACCCAGCAGTAATTGTTACCCTGATTGAAACAAAAATGTTCATATTGCATCAACAGGTGTCCAACTTTTTTATTTTTATTTTGGTTTATTTTGAATTCTGCTTAGAAAGTATCAATGATCAACATTTTACTAATTGATTATTATTACATGTGATATTTTTAATGAAAAATTTAAAACAATTTTGTGTTTTGACATCTGTTATTTTTAATAAAACAAAACTTTTACTAATTCTGCTGTAGATAAGGCTGCTGAAATTTTATAAGCAGAAAATATAAACAGGATGTTAGTCATTTCATTTTCAAGTTTATAAAACCATAAGCACATATAGTGCATACTGCTCTGGTTCAAGAGAATTTATTTCTGTGGAGAGATTCTATTTCAGGAAACAGGTTAAGATTTTTTTGCAACAAGGCTGGGTGAACTAGAATTAGTTCACCCAACCTAGTGTATATGAGTGTCTGCTGAGAGAAGAAGTTGATGATATGTTATTACTAACAGATTATTAGATTTTAGGCAAGGGGGAAATAGAGGTTATTATTATTTACATGTGAACTACTGATATTAAACACACAGACTGATCAGTTTACAGAAAGGAGAGACAACACAGGAGGAGGGTGGGGTCATGCTCTTAGTTAAGAAGCATATTAAATCTAAGGTAGTGCATCCATTTGGCATGAGTAATCAGCGCAGTGTTGTAAGTTTGGTGGGACATAAGCACTGGGAAAACAAAAATTGAGAGTACAATGGTGTTATAGGCCTAATCACAGTAATGAATATAACAAATAGCTACACAAAGAAATAGGGTGGGCCAGTAAATAAAAATGTCTTATAATTTGACGGTTTTAACTTTTGAGATATTGAATAGAATTTGTGGTGGTTCACTCACGCACTGCCAAGCTTTTGTGGATTTATTGGATGACTATTTTCTACAGTAGCATGTTGGAGAAGCAATGAGAGGAAGCGTTACTGTTGATCCAGTTATCAGCAGTGTTTCCAATAATCTTAAGCATGCATTACGAACCTGCAGATAAAAGACTTACAGGGTGGGAGTGATCACAGTGTGCTGATGTGGGACTTAAAGATATAACTATTGTCAAGGGCAAAGGGAGAAGCTTTTGCTTTTGAGGACTAATTAGCATCAGTAGAGGCATATGATGTAAGAAAGCAAGCTTATACAGCATCAGCCAAAAAAAAAAACCTTCCCATTTCACCCATCCATTCACTCCAAATGTTTATCTAGTTCTGCCTTGAATTTATTTAAGCTGTCAACTTCCACAACGACAAGGATGACTACAGTGGTCACAGATGGTTTTTAAATCTATTCTATACAGTGGGACTGTCAGATGATGTTGCCAGCAGCAATTGCCAAATGGAAAGCATTCACGGAAATAATCTAAACGCTATTATGCTTTTCATACTAAGAAAGACCATACCAGACTTAGACCCAAGTAGATGTCAGATGAACTGATGAGATGTGTGGCAGAGAATAAAAATGCATGGGATTCACTTAAATTATAGAAGCCTATGGTAGATATAAACTAGTCTGTAATCAAGTCACAAAGAAGGTTAGGGAAGCCGAGGCAGATTACGAGAGGTCTCTGGCAAAGAATGCTAAGAAATGCAGCAAAAGCATCTTTACTAATATTACACAGTAGAAAAATAAGGGTTGAATCACATTGTTTCACATGATGGTGATTGTTTAACCATTGATGTTCCCTCTCAGAATGCATGCAGACTGAATAGGTATTTTGCATCTACATAAACACAAGTGAAGTTCTTTATTGAGGTGAATTCCAGAAGTTCATCAGAATATAACAGGGGGCTAAATGATTTTGTAATAACTGAGAGGAAAGTAGAAGAGAAATTATTGAAACTTAACATAAAAAAAAAAGGTGCTTGGGATGAATGGATCTATCCAATTATATTAAGGGAGACAGCAAAGGAGATAAACATACCCTAAGCCATAATTATGAGAGCATCTTTGGATTCAGAAGGAGCACCTATAGACCAGAGATGTGCAAACATATCCCAAATTCGCAAAGGAAGATATAAATAATTACAGACCTGTTAGCTTAATTTCTATTTTCAGGAAAATAATGGAGCCTCTGTTTAAAGAAGTAATGCAGGATCATCTGGACAGGAATGTCCTTATCTGCAGTCACAGCATGGATTTGTTAAGGGACAATCCTGCCTGACCAATCTGATTGAATATTATAAGGCAGTAACAAAGGAACTGAATGCAAAAAAATAATTAAAAATCATATATCATATCTATGTATTTTCTATGTACCTATGTAGTTGTCCATGTATTTAATGTAATGTCTCCAGTTAATTGTTAGATTCCTCTGGCTGCCTGTAGCGGAAATTGTGTCCTTGTACATTTCTATGAATAAAGAATTTTATTATTATTATTTTTATTATATAGTTGGATTTCAGGAAAGCTTTTGATACTGTTGTACATAAAAGACTGCTTTGAGCAGTGTGGCGTGAAGGGCAAGTTACTGCTGTGGGTAAAGGAATGGTTCAGTGGGAGCGTACAGTGAGTGGTTATTGATAGATACTGCTCTTCATGGATTGATGTTATTAGTGGAGTCCACCAGAATTAATTGCTGGGCCCATTGTTTTTTGCTGTATTTATTAATGATACTGATGGCATCAGGCTTAATATCTAAATTTGCAGATTATATACAAAGGTAGGCAAGGTGGTTAATGACAGTAATCAGGGTGAACTACTGCTACAAGATCTAGGAAAATTAGGTCAATAGGCTGAGAAATGGCAGTTGAAATTTAATATTGACAAATGCAAAGTGCTGCATGTGGGTGGCAGTAATCGCAGAGTTAACTTATGCTAACTCAAGGTAGTGGAAAATGAAAAAGACCTGTGGTTATTGTGCAGTCTGATATGAAGTTCTCTGGGCAATGCAGACAGGCTGCCAGGATAGCTTGTGGAGTTTTGTCTGATATACAGGAACTTTGTTACAACAAGGAAGTGATTATTCCATTGTATAAGATTTTGGTTAGACTGTATCTTTAGTACTGCATACAGGTCTGGTGGCTTAATTTTAAGAAGGATGTGGATCTGCTAGAATAGGTGCAGAGAAGGGCAGCAAGATTGGTGAAGAGAGGTCTTATGAAGGTGAGTTTAGTTCTGCAAGTTGCAGTGTATTGAGACTAGGCACTTGTGAGGTGATCTGATTGAGGTTTTTAAAGCTTTGAATGGATATTTTTTTTTTTTTTTGTGTGTGTGTTTTTGTATGGGTGGCTCCTAGAGCAGAAGTTCATCTCCACCTCGTTGCTCTGTTCAGTTTTTACAGACTCTGTCAAGGTAAGGCCAGTGTGTATCATGTAAAAAAATATAATAATAAATAAAAATTTTTTAAAAAATAAAATTAATTAATTATTTTTTTCCCCCTTCAATCCACATAGGAATATCCAATGATGGATGAAGATAGATGAAAAGGAAGGCGAGGAAGAGAGGGAAACAAAAAGTTTTTCATCCTGCACGGGAGAAAGTGATAGGAACGAAAAACTGTTTGTGAGCTTATGTGTGTGTTCTGTTTTGGCCTTTTGGCTACCTGGAAGCAGTGATCACCTGGACGACTTCCTCAAGGTACTCATCCCTAGCAGAAGCAGGGCAAGGCCTCTCCTACTACCTGCATGCCCTCCTCCCTGGGGAACGAGTTTCCCAGGGAGGAAAGAAAAACTTGTATAAGATGAAGAGAGGGAAGGAGTAAAGAGGAGGACTATCCCGGCCCAGGGAAGTCCCAATCCAGGATGGATTGCTAGAACAACAATGCAAACATACAAAAAAATAATAAAATAAAATAAACATATAGTGTGAGAGAGGAGCTTTCCTGGTCTGGGGAGCCTCAGCCCAGGTCAGAACGTGAAAAAAAAAAAAAAAAAAAAAAAAAAAAATTAAATCCCACAACCTGGTCAAAGAAAGAAATAGAGCATCAGTCAGGATGTCAGCAAGCAGAATGATGGGAAGAGAGAGGAAAAAAAAAAAGGAAGAAAGAAAGAGGGATTTTTTTATATTTTTTTTATTATTAATTATCCCACACGGGATGGATAGGAAAAGGCTAGCAGGAGAGTGCTAGCAGATCAGGAGAAGATGAGAGAGAGAGAAAGAGAAAAAAAACTAATTTCTTCCCGTGCAAGACGAAAGAAGTGGTGAGTCGGCATTAAGCCAAGTGGCCATTAGGTATTGATTTGCAGAAGCTGCTAGGATGGTCCTCCTTCTACACTTGAATACCTCTGCCGCAAAGTGCTGTAGTGCACCTAAGTTCCTTTGGGATTGTACCAGGAGTTCTACTTGGTCAGGAGAAAATCCCGAAATTGCTGGCTGGAGTTGTTGTCTATGGTCCTCGTAGTACATTCAAAGAGTAGATGTGCCCAACTCTCGACAGACCCACAGAAACAGAGATCAGTATTTAGTAGACCTAGTTGGTAGAGTTTCTGGGTGAGGGATCCATGTCCAGTGATCAGAAACGAGGTTTCCATGCTGATTGAGAACCACTTGTTGACCGCTTTGCTGGTTGCGAATGTGAAATCCGGTATAAATGTTCTTGTAACACCTTTTGTGGTCGTGTCCCATCTTGTCTGCCATAAATTGATTAGCTTGTTATAGCACCGAGCTCTTTCCTGTTTGGTATCACTGTCCAGGTTGAGTTCAATATCCAATATTTCAATTGGGATTCTTTTCTTCAGGTGGTAGGCAAGTCCTCTATAGATGAGGAATAGATCCAGGGGGATGTTTCCAGATATTACTTGCAATGCTGCAGTTGACACAGTTCTACAAGTGCGATGGGTAGCAAGAATAATGCTTCTCTGGATGGAGTTAAGCTTCTGTTTGATTTTTCAATTGGTTGCTCAGTGAAACCAAACTCCTGCAGCATAGGTGGTGATAGGTAAGAAAACAGCTTTATAGTATAACTGTAAGTTACGCTTAGAGAGACCCCAGTCGCTTCTGGAGATTCTGATAATTGAGGCAGAGAATTTTCTGATTTTGGCATATAAATGTTGCAAGTGTGGTAAGAAGGATAGCTGGTGATCAATAATGACCCCAAGCACCCTGGTCTGTGTCACCAGGGGAGCTGTATTCCGTCTATCTTGACCTGAGGGGGCCGCTGAAGATCCAGTTTAGTAAAAATCATCATATTTGTCTTGTGAGGATTTGTGTGCAGTTTTTTAGTCTTTGCCCAGTTGGTAAGGTTAGTTAGTACTAGGTTAGCAGTATCTTCCAGAGCAAGTCCTGAGTGTCCGGAGACAACAATGGTAAGGTCATCAGCAAATGCAATGACCATGGTGAGTTCAAATGATCTGCTCAGTCAATCTTGTAAAACTACATTCCAGATCAGGGATCCTAGGACAGATCCTTGGGGGCAGTCCCAAAAGACTGGTCTGGTGACGTGCCGATGCTTTGTTTTCACCATAACTGACCTTTCAGAAAAATAGTTTCTGGTCAGCCAGTACAGTTGTGAGCAGTTGGCTGATCGGAGACGCTCCAGTGCACTCTCCCACCAAACTTTGTCAAATGCCCCCTCAAAGTCGTTTGAATGGATTGAGCAAACTCAGTGCTGATGGTGTTCTTACTCTTGCTGAGACTACTTACACAAGGGGCATAAATACAAATTGAGGAAGGATGATTGCAGGATAGATGTGAGGAGGTTTGACTTCAGCCAGTGGGTAGTTGACCGGTGAAACAAACTTCCTCCAGTGTTGTTGGTGGTGGGTAGCAAGTTAATGGACAATTGATGTATGAGATTTTTTTTTTTTTTTGTTTTGGCTGATGTTTTATAAGCTTGCTTCCTTCCATCATATGCTACTAATAATAATAATAAATATGGACTGTGCTGAAATAATGCTGTCAGTTAATTCCGAATGCATATATGTCTGAAATTCTGCCATGAGGATACCTGGAAGATGGATTAAAATAATACTCAAATGAAAATTTCTTGTTTGAGACCATAACAGATGATACTGGTAAGATGTGCCAAGAAAAGCAGTGCTTTTAAATGAACAGAGAAGCTGGTGCTAAGAAAGCAAAAGTTAAATAACTTCAATGGCTGTGTCAGGTTACCAAACTATATAAAAACTGCTAGTCTTAACCATTTCTACAGTAATATCAGTAAAAGTTTGTGAATGAAATGAGTGAATTTGAATGTTTAGTTAGGATAACTATAGCTGATATGCTAGGACTAACAACTCAGCTATAGTTAACCTGGTATTACCTGTTTTACCTGGCATTACCTTGGTATTAAATGGAAATACGAATTATGAATTGCAATATGGTATGCATAATGTATTTAGAAATGTGAATTGGAATATAATCGGTTTGGCTGAAACAAGAAGAAGAAATGAATCACTTATAAGTTTATCAAGTGGAAATCTGCTGTACACCAATGGAAACAGTGAAAGGAGTGAAGGTGGAGTTGGGTTTCTGGTCCATAAAGATTTTAAAAACAACATTTTGGAATTCAAAAGTACATCACCAAGGGTGTTAAGACTAATACTCAAGATTACTAAGAGGTACAAGCTAAAGATTATAATGATTTATGCACCAACATCGAGCCATGATGATGAAGAGGTTGAAGAAATGTACACCGAAATTGAGAGTCTTCTAGATGAGCAGAAAACCCACTACATTATTATTATGGGGGACTTCAATGCTAAGGTTGGAAAAAGGCAAAACAGCGCAGAAAGAAGAACTATAGGAAATTTTGGAATTGGTGAAAGAAATAAAAGAGGGGAAAGACTTGTGGAATTTGCAGAATCTCAAGGACTGTCAGTAATGAACACTTTTTTCAAGAAAAGGGTGAACAAAAAGTGGACATGGAAGAGTCCAAATGGATTAACAACTAATGAAATCAACTTCATCTTCACTAACAGAAGATATATTGTGAATGATGTTACCATCCTGAATAAGGTAAATGTTGGAAGTGATTACAGAATAGTAAGATGTACACTTGATATAGATGTAGGAAAGGAAAGGAAAAAACTGACTCGAGTAAATAATACAAAGGTCTTTGAGATAACAGAGGAGGAGAAAACGCAGTATGTACTGGAAGTTAAGAACAAGTTTGAGCTTCTGCAGACTGCTCAGGACCAAGATATCGATGAGGAATATTACAACTTTCTGAAAGTGATAAAGCCCAAGAAACCTATAGGGAAAAAGAAATCCAAAGAAGAAAAAATTAGTCAAGAAACACTTGTCATGATGAACCAAAGATGACAAATGAAGAGCAAGAAAAACACTGACAAGGAGAAAATTGAGTATACTGAGTTATGCAAAGCCATTAGATTTAACACAAGAAAAGTAGAACAAGCATTAAGGGAAAACAAAGGATTTAAATCAGCAGCCATGAGCAGTAATACAGAAAGACAAATGATACTGAAACTGAAGAATAGCGATGGTGTACTTATAAACAGCAGAGAAAGTATAATTCAAATAGCAGAAGACTACTATAGAGAATTATACAAGGAGCGAGGGAATGATACCAGCAGTGGGGAAGATGGATTGCAAAGTAGCAACACATACGACATACCCGATATTCTTCCTGATGAGGTAGAACATGCATTGAAGAAAATGAAGAATCGGAAAGCCCCGGGGGAAGATGAAGTTACTGTAGAGTTGTTAAAATTGGGAGGAAGAGACATGACACAAAAACTGGCAAGGCTCTTCACAAAGTGCATTAGAAAAGGTGTGATGCCTAAGCAGTGGAATAGTGCAATCATAGTTTTGCTGCATAAGAAAGGAGATAAATCAGAAATTGGAAATTATAGACCAATTAGTTTGTTATCCCACATCTACAAGTTGTTCACAAGGGTCATTACTAACAGATTAGAAAGAATACTTGATGAGAATCAACCGAAAGAGCAAGCTGGCTTTAAGATAGGATTCTCAACTATGGATCACCTTCACGTAATATCACAGCTAATGGAGAAAGCAAATGAATATAAAATACCATTATGCCTAGCATTTATGGATTATGAAAAGGCATTTGACTCCATACAGCATAAGGCAATGTTTCGGGCACTGGAAAGACAAGGCATAGATACCCCATATATTATGATTTTGAAGAAAATATATGAGAGTGCTACCTCCTTTATTAGACTAGACAAAGACAGTAGCAAATTTAAAATCGAGAAAGGAGCTCGACAAGGAGACACAATATCTCCGAAGCTGTTTACTGCTGCCTTTGTGGAAGATTTCAGAAAATTAGACTGGTCGCAGAAAGGAGTCAATGTGAACAGAGAGTACCTAAACCATCTACGATTTGCAGATGACATTGTGGTCATAAGCTACGATCCCAAGGAATTAGAGGAAAATCTTAATCAGTTATGCACAGTTAGTAAGGATTTTGGACTAAAGATGAATATGGCTAAAACAAAAGTAATGATGAACAAGTATGCCACGGAAAGGGAAATAATGATTGAAGGAGCAGTAATTGAAAATGTGGAGTCATATACTTATCTGGGACAAGTTATTAGCTGTAATAATGATAAATGGCTGGAAGTCAAGAGAAGAATAAATTTTGGATGGATAGCATTCAGGAAATATAGTCACATACTGAAGAGCAATATCCCAGTTTGTCTGAAACGTAAAATAATGAATCAATGTATGCTCTCCCACCATGACTTATGGAAGTGAAACTTGGGCACTCACCAAAAGAATGGAAGAGAAGCTGAGAACTACACAGTGAAGAATGGAACGAATTATACTGGGGATCAGACTGTTAGACAAGAAGAGAAACACATGGATTAGGCAGCAAACTCAAGTAAAGGACATTCTTATCAAAACTAAAAAACTAAAATGGTCTTGGGCAGGACACATAGCTCGAAGACATGATGACAGATGGACTAAGAAAATAACAGAATGGTACCCAAGAGGAGCTAGAAGAAAACCTGGAAGACAAAGGCCGAGATGGATAGATGAAATTCATGGGTTTTTGAGTAGTAAATGGATGGCCAGTGCTCAAAACAGAAGGAACTGGAAAGTTGCTGGAGAGGCCTTCATCCTGCAATGGATTGAAAATGGCTGATGATGATGATGAATATATTTAGGAAAGATAAACAAGGTAAATGGGAAGGTGAGAGAATGTTTCCCCCACCCTCCCATTTCCCTTTTAAATAAACTAAATTATGATTATTTGTACCAGCACATTAGAGAAAGTACTAGGGGTTAAAATATTCTTGACCTCAACATTACTAACGTTTCAGATGGAGTTGCAGGGCTTAAAGTACAGGAACCATTGTCAGGAAGTGATCATGCAGTCATCAGCTGGAAGATGGTTAAAGATGTTGCAGAAGTTAAAAGCATAGATTTTAACTTCAGGAGAGGGGACTTGGACAGTTTAAGGCGCTGTATGGCATCTGTGGACTGGGTGGATTACCGAGGGATTGCAAATACATTTGAATTATGGAATATTTTTAAAGCAAAAATCACAGAAGCCATGAATGTATTCATACTTTTAAGAAAATATTGCAGGAGGAGGATGCCGAAATGGATGGCTGTGGAGCTGGCTGGTCAAATAGAGGAGAAAAAGATAGCATGGGACAGTTATAGAGGGACGAAAAGTACTGAAGCCTATAACAGGTATAAGTTGATCTGTAATAGTACCACAAATAAAGTCAGGGAGGCCAAGATGCTTATGAAAAAGCATTGGCTAAGAGAGCAAAGAATGAGGACAAGGAATTTTTCATGTATGTGAATACAAGGAAGAAAAAGTGAATGAGATTGGACTGTTGTTCTCACTAGGTGTCAGAAAGTCTTGCAAAACCCAGCTGATGTTGCACATGAATTGAACAGGTACTTTGTATTGGTCTTTACTGACGAAAGACCCTTCATGCTGGGAAGAGGCTGTGTGAGTGAGGCTGAGCCATATGAAATTAGTAATGTCATAATTACAGATGATTGTTTATTAGAAAAACGTTTGAGCATAAAGATCAGAGTATGATGCCCTCTTTCAGTTTATAAAGAAATAAATTTGAAATTTATAAAAAGTAATATTGTTAAAGATTTATTTAAAAATAAACTTTAATGATATTAGTTTTTATAAACTTCAAGTATGCAATAACAACTCCTCAAACTTGCTTTGCTGATAGTCTAGATATGAGTCAAAACACTGTTCTCCTAGGCGCCTCCGTAGCCAGGTGGGAAGGAGCAGCAGTGCGCAGCACACGCTTCTTGATTAGACCAGGGTTCAAGCCCGTCACCACCAAATACGGAGGATGAGGAAAGGTCAAGGAATGACCACCGCATATCCCGGAGCAATATGGCCTTAGTTGCTAATGCTCCTAAAAACCAACAAACAACAACCGTTCTCTTCTGTCAGTTAATTAGTAAAAGCTGCTTTCTTTGTTGTTCATAATTATAAATGACCAGTAACAGATAAGTATAGAGACAGTACATATGAATGTCAAACAGATCAATGGATAGCAAACTGATCAGTGGCTCAACATTTGCAGAAAACATTAGTGAATTTCTATCGAAGTTGTGCCATCAAAGTGATTTGTGTGCTGGTGCAATCCAGTGAAGTGTTACAACTTCAAATATGTAATACTCTCATAGCAAAAGTTACGATTTTATGAATAAATTTATAAATTGTCGACCTTAGTTTGCAACTAGCTTACTTTCTAATTTCAATTCCTATTACAAGAGCATATATCTGTACGGCAGCTATCTGCTGTCTCCAAACTGAATTCATAGATAGCATGTTTCCAACTGAGTTTTCAAAAGCCTTAAGTTAAATATTATTTAACTTAAATACAGGTAGAAGTACTGTGTTATACCACGTATAACACAGTACTTCTACAACACAGTTTTGCTCTGACATGATTGATAAATTGTGGCAATCCTAGCATAATATGGTATTTTTGAGCTTTTGTGCAGGGAAAATGTTGGATGACATTTTTCAACATTTCCATTCTGTTTTGTGAATCCCCACAAAACTAGAATGGAATTGTGGAATTTTGGCTTTCTAGTCATTATGAAAAAAAGAAAGAAAAAAAAATTTTGAGAAATCCCTGTGTTTTATTTTGTTGGGAAATCCATGTGTTAGGTTCTGTGCTATTGAACTTGTGGAAAAAATGTAGATTTCAAAGTTTTATTACTATTGGATAATGCTCCAGGCCATCCAAAAGATTTAAGTCATCCAAACATTGAAGTAATGTTCTACCACTTAATACAACTCCTTTAAAATTCATTACATCAGAAAATCGTTAGAATGGATTTTGGAAAAAAAATTATTCCGAATCTATTGAAGTGGTGGAGGCCTGGAAACATTTTTAAATTGTGGACTGTATCAGAATCATAGTTTTATCGCTCAAAGAAGTAAAACCGTCATCACTTGCTTGTTGAAATAATGAATTACCAGAGTCAGTTCATTCAGGAAGTATGGTTGAACTGGCAGAAAACAGAATTGGTGCAATAGCAGAACTTGCTAAGTCAGTGGGAAGGGAAGGGAAGGAGGTTCTGGTAATATGACTACTGAAGACATTAAAAAATTACTGGTAGAAAAAAAGACTGGCAAAGCACATTTGGTGGTAATGGCATCGGAGGTAAACCAAATCAATTCAGAGCATTATAGTGCAGATGAAAATTCTGAAATTCCAAATTTTACACTAAAAAGCATATGGAAAGGCATAAACTTAGCCGAACAATTAGAATCTTATTTTTTGAATGCAGTTCCTTCAACTAAAAGGAGCACAAAGTTCAAAAGGGAGCTTCAAAAATGCTTAGCTCCATACCATGAAATTTACAAAGATCTATTAAGCAAAAGCAAACTATCCCAGATTACTGATTTTTTAAGGAGAGTAGAAGATACACAAAATCTAGATGCTGCAGAACAAAGTTCAGGATGTGAAGATATTCTGCAACAGAGAAAATGTTCTTGTTTGATTGTGCTTAGAAGCAATAAAGAGGAAGAAAATTAAATAAACGTACATTACCTGAAATATACGTATCACGGTTTGTAAGATGTTTATTCGGTTATTACTATTTTTAATAAAAATTGTTTCCGATAGTTATAAAAAATGGTGTATTTTTGTTAGTTCTTGGAACGTAACCCCCCCCCTTCTTGTACTGGTTCTTAGCCCCACATAACACAGTTTTACACTACACGAGATTTTATAGGAACCTAACTACCAAGTTATACAAGGGTTACCTGTATAAATGTGGTTAACTTCTGTTCCAGGGAAATTAATGGAGGCATTGGTTAAAGAAGCATTGCAGGATCATCTAGGCATGACTTCAGTTATAGCTCGGACGCAGCATGGGGTTTGTTAAGGGGAAGTCTTGTCTGACAAATTTGATTGGATACTATGATGTAGTCACAAAGGAACTGGATGCAAAGAATAACTTTGATATCATATATTTGGATCTTAGAAAGGCCTTTGATACTGTTGCACATGGAAGACTGCCACAAATTGGAGCAGTGTGGCATTGGAGGCAAATTGCTCCTGTGGATAAAGGGATGGTTGAGTAGGAGAAGACAGAGTGGTAATCAATGGACACTGCTCTTCGTGGACTAATGTTATTAGTGGAGTCCCTCGGGGTTCAGTGTTGGGTCTATTGTTGTTTTCTGTATATATAAATGATATTGATGATGGTACATCAAGCTAAATGTCCAAGTTTGCAGACGATACAAAGGTTGGCAGGGTTGTTAAGGACACTAATGACAGTACACTGCTGCAACAGGATCTAGAAAAGTTGAGCAGATGGGCTGAGGTGGCAAATGAAGTTTAACATTGACAAATGTAAAGTACTACATATGGGAAGCAGTAATCCCAGAGTAACGTATCAACTCTGTGGTACCACACTGACAGTGTTAGAGAATGAAAAGGACCTGGAGTAATTGTGCAGGCAGATATGAAGTTTTCTGAGCAGTGCAGACGGTCTGCAAAAGTAGCTCATGGTGTCTTGTCAATAATATACAGGAATTTTTCTAGGAGGTGATTATCTCCTTGTATAAGGCTAGTGGTCTGGCCACATCTTGAGTACTGAATACAGGTCTGGAGGATGTAAAGCTGTTGGAACGAGTACAGAGAAGGGCAACAAAGTGAACGGAACAAAGGATTGCTGTTACCAAGAAAGGTTTTGCAAATTACAGTGTCTGGAAACTAGGCACCTGCGAGGTGATCTGATTGAGGTGTATAAAGCCTTGAATGGTTTGAGCATGCTCAGTGCAGATGGGGTTCTTCCTCTTGCTCAGAATAATCGCCTGAGAGGGCATAAATTCAAATTGAGGAAAGACGGTTGTAGGATAGATATGCGGAAGTTTGCCTTTAGCCAGCGGGTGGTTGATTGCTGGAACAAACTTCCATCTGTCATTGTAGAAGTTGATAGCTTAAATAGCTTCAAGGCAGAACTTGACAAGCATTTGGAGTGAGTGGATGGGTGAAATAAGGGTTGTTTGTTTTTTTTTTTAGGTTTTTTTTGACTGATGCTATATAAGCTTGCATCATGTGCCTTTGCTAATGCTAATTTGAAGAACCATTGTGCCATTCATTGAACAGATTTTGCAAAAACACACCAAGTTTCTAATCCTTATGAATAATATTGAAGAGAAAGAAATTTTGCAGTATAGCAAAAGCTTCTGTTAATTTCAGTGAGAACCTACCAGTTGTTATTATTAAAAAATAAAGAAATGATGTATTGTGGTCCTTGGTTGGGGAACAAAGTGCAAAAGGAAACATGATTTTTTTTTTTTTTATGATAATCTCAAACACAAGGTATTAGAACCTGTAGTACATAGTACCATGCATGGGGTGAAGGTTGAAAAGATGAAAGAAGATACTTGTTGATATTTGATTTAAATTCAACCTTAAAAAGATATTTGCTGCCAAATTCTGGCTTCTAAAATGGGCCAGCACCAAACTCCACCTGCCCCCCAGCTCTCAGATCAACCCAGTTAGCAGATGCCTTTCAACTGTGCAGGCTCCAATCCTACATCGGAGAAAGAAGACTGTTATTCACAATCAAGATGGCCACGGGTAAAATTACAGAGCCAAATTTCTGGGATCACTGCTCTTGGCACATTCCTTCCCCTTATCTCCATTCTTTGGTGTAGCTGCTAGCCGACCATAACCGGCTAGTACTTACCGACAGATTTCTTCCAAAGCAAATGCTGCACTCACTGTAAGTGATCAATGGTGACCTCCATAAAAGTAGTCAACAACAAAAGATACAGGAAGGGAATCTTTGCCGAACTGAAAATTTAGAACTGTGCCTTGCCTTTCAGCAATCTGGATGGTATGTTATTTAACGTATCCATCAATTACTGAAATTGTCTCAGGTCTCCTGAAAAAGGCCTCTGAGGTTGGGCAAATTCATATTTTAGCATTAAATCAGCTCATACACCAACCATAAAAATAAGTATTTACTGTAACTAAAATATTTACAAAATAAAATAAATATTTTATTTTGTAAATATTTTAGCCTACAGGGTTTTTAGTGGATGTCAGTTTCCTATAAAGAAATGGAAAAGGTATATTGATGATACCTTCAGCTTGGTCCAGAAGGGGAGAGAGGATGATGCACTCCATTGGCTTAATAGCTTCTCCCAATTTATACAATTTACCTCAGAGGTGGAGACAGGAGGTACCCTTCCTTTTTTGTATGTACTGGTGTCCAGGATAAGCCCTAGGCTCAAAACTTCTGTGTTTAAAAAAACCTGTGCAGAGGCCAGTACACCCATTATAGTTCAGCACAAGCTGGGCAACATAAGAATAGTGTAGTAAAAGCTCTACTAGATAGAGCAGGGTCACACTGCACTACCTCTGAGGACAAAGAATGTGAAATTAGACGAGTCACAGCAGACCTTAGAAAATGCGAATACCCCCGGAGGATCATAGACAGGTTTAGTAGAGGAATAGAGTCTAACCGTCAGAAACCGTTTGTTCCTGTGGCTACCGCATACATTCCTTACTATCCGGGTGTTACTGAGCATCTCGCTAGAGTTTTGTGGGGTTATAAAACACGCTGTGTGCAGCTTCCCGGGCGGAGGTTGCACACAGTGTTGTCTCAGGTAAAAGACCCAATAGCAAAGGACCTGAGTAGTGGAGTAGTATACAGGATAAAATGCCCGGATTGTGGGGAATGTTATGTGGGCGAGACAAAACGACGGCTCAAGGATCGTCTGGGGGAGCATGCAAATGCTATAAAAACCGCTGATTACAATAAGTCTGCTGTGGCCGAACATTTTTGGGAGAAGCAGCATCGGATCTCCCCAGAGGATGCGGTTATCGTGGATCAAGCGCATGAGTTCTGGAACTGTAAATGCCTCGAGAGCCTACGAATCTGTTCATCCAACCACAATATTATGAATAGGGACAGAGGTATGCGTATGCATCCTCTGTTTGAAACTGTCATCCTAAGTACGGATGAACGGTTTTGCTTAACACGTTCCCGAGCTATTTCCGCTTCCAATTCAGACCATGTGCCGACTTCACCACGTGTATAAGTACCGTGAGCCTGTTATATATGGATGTGCTGCAGGAAGTTTTGTTACTGCTGAGGAAGGAAGCCGATGCTTCCGAAAGCTCCAGAGATTTTTATTGCTTTTAATCCAGTTTATTTTACATGTATATAATTTAATTTAATATAATAGCAATTTTTGTAAATATTTATTTTATTTTAATTTGTAAATATTTTAGTTACAGTAAATACTTATTCTTATGGTTGGTGTATGAGCTGATTTAATGCTAAAATATATTGTCTCAGGTCTAAAAACTCAACGCTGACTCTCACAACTTTACAAAGTCTGACTAGACTCACACACTAGTCAGACTTTTGTGGATTTATTGGATGATTGTTTTCTGCAGCAGCATGTTCGAGAGGCAACCAGGGAAAGTGATACTCTTGATCTGGTTATCAGCAGCAGTCATTCATGTATTAGGAATTTTCAGATAAAAGAACCACTAGGTGGCAGTGATCACAGTGTGCTGATGTGGAATTTACTTAAAGATTTAATTACCATCAGGGGTAAAGAAAAGTGTTTTTGCTTCCGTAAAGGTGAGTACAGTGGTCTCCGACAGTTTTTAAATTTTGTACAGTGGGATAAACTGACGATGTTACCAACAGTAAATTCTAAGTGGGAAGCATTCAAGGAATTAATCGTCGATGCTACTAAAAGTTTCATACCTATTAAGAAATATTGTTCAAGGTTTAGGCCTAAATGGTTATCTAATGAACTAATGAGACTCGTAACAGAGAAGAAATATGCATGGGATGCATATAAATTATCAAGCGACTCAGAAGCCTATGGCAGATATAAGCTATTCTGTAATCAGGTCACAAAGGAGGTTGGGGAGGCGAAGGCAGATTACGAGAAATCCTTGGCAAAAGATGCTAAGAAAAACAGCAAAGAGTTCTTTACTTATATAAACTCTAAAAGGAAGGGGATGAATCTGATTGGTCCACTTGACATCGATGGTTCGACTGTTGATGATCCTGCTCAGATAGCAAACAAACTGAATGAGTATTTTGCATCTACATTCACACATGAGGAATTATTAAGGTTTGAAAATGGCAGAAGGTTATCAAATTGCAGCAGGATACTTAATGATTTTGTAATAACCGAAAGCAAAGTGGAGGAGAAATTGTTGAAGTTAATCATAAGAAAAGCACCTGGGGTGGATGGGATCTATCCAGTTATATTAAAGGAGGCGGCAAAGCAACTAAGCAAACCCTTAGCCATAATTGTGAGAGCATCCTTGGACTCAGGGGAGGTTCCCACGGACTGGAGATGTGCAAATGTATCCCCAATTCACAAAGGGGGATTGAAGGGTGACACGAGTAATTACAGACCAGTTAGTTTAACTTCTGTTCCGGGTAAAACAATGGAGTCACTGGTTAAAGATGCATTGCAGGATCATCTAGACAAGACTGCAGCAATAATTCAGACACAGCATGGGTTTGTTAAGGGAAAGTCTTGTCTGACAAATTTGATAGGATATTATGATGTGGTTACAAAGTAACTGGATGCAAAAAATAATTTTGATATTATATATTTAGATTTCAGGAAAGCTTTTGACACTGTTGCGCATGGAAGACTATTGTACAAATTGGAGCAGAAAGGTATTAAGGGTAAGTTGCTACAATGGATAAAAGGATGGTTAAGTGGGAGAAGACAGAGGGTGGTAATCAATGGGTGCTGCTCTTCGTGGACTAATGTTATTAGTGGAGTCCCACAGGGTTCGGTGTTAGGTCCACTGTTGTTTTGTATATTTATCAATGATATTGATGAAGGTATATCAGGCTTAATGTCGAAGTTTGCAGATGATACAAAGGTTGGCAGGATTGTTAATGACAGTAATGGCAGTGTGCTACTGCAACAGGATCTAGATAATTTGGGTAGATGGGCTAAGAAGCGGCAACTGAAGTTTAACCTTGACAAATGCAAAGTACTGCATATGGGTAGAAGTAACCCCAGAGAAACATACCAACTGTGTGGTACTACACATAAGGTGGTAGAAAATGAAAAAGACCTGGGAGTAATTGTGCAGTCAGATATGAAGTTTTCTGAGCAATGCAGACAGGCTACCAGGGCAGGTCATGGGGTTTTGTCAATGATATATAGGAATTTTGCCAGCAGGGAGAAGGAGGTGATTGTCCCTCTGTATAAGGCAATGGTCAGGCCACGCCTTGAGTACTGCGCACAGGTCTGGAGGCCTCATTTTAGGAAGGATGTAGATTTACTTGAGCATGTACAGAGAAGGGTAACAAGATTGGTGAGGGGAATGAAGGGATCCTCTTACCAAGAGAGGCTTAAGTTCTTCAAATTGCAGTGGCTGGAGACTAGGCACCTGTGTGGTGATCTGATTGAGGTGTATAAGGCCTTGAATGGGTTGAGCACGCTGAATTCTGATGGGATCCTTCCACTTGTTCAGATTACGAACCTAAGGGGGCATAAATTAAAATTAAGAAAAGACAGATGTAGAATAGATGTGCGGAAATTTGCCTTTAGCCAGTGGGTGGTTAATTGCTGGAACAAACTTCCATCTGTCGTTGTGGAAGTTGATAGGTTGAATAAATTTAAGGAGGAACTGGACAGGCATTTGGAGGGAATGGTGTGTTTTTTTTTTTTTTTTTGGCTGATTCTGCATAAGCTCATACACTTGCTTTCTTGCATCACATGCCACTACTACTACTACATTCAACAAGTGCCACGACACCAACAGTTGTGATGAATTGTCAGTTTTTTCTGGGAAATTGCAAACCTCACTGGATTACAGCTCTTGGAATACAAAGATGCTTCCTTTCGCTGTGTGTTAATGCTGACAATGTAACAAGCTCTCTAAGTATATACTTCATTAAACAGATGAGTGCATTTCAACCTGAAGAGGCAGACAGTCTTTTCGTTCATTGCTTGTTTTTCAATCTCCTTTGTTCTATTTAAATATTAGCCACTTTGCATATGATGTTTGTAAATACCCTTTACCTTTTCATTTATAATACCTGATATAATACCTTACATGTTCAGGTATTATAATATAATACCTGAACATGTAAGCCTGTGGCCATGATGGGTAGGTTGCAACATAAACTGTATTTTGTACATCTTATTATTATTGTTGCAATAAAGATCCTCTTCTTCTAAATTTCTGTAGATTGTAATTTCCAGGAAATACTTGCGAAGGAAAGTTGTTCCAGCAAACTGAAATTGATGGAATAATGAAGAAGAAGAAAAGTTAGTTTGAGTTGTTTGAAGTTCAACATAGTGTATAGTGTAATTTGACTAGTGGCAGTGGGGGTTCCCCCAACTCCTTGATTGGCACTCTGTGACTTGTACAGAATGAATTCTGTAGAGGCCAGATGGCGTGAGTTAGTGAGTGTTGGTTAAATGTTAGTGTGGGGGTTGCATTATTATATTGTTCATCTGGCGACACAGCCTAGAGATCTGTGTTGTAGGCCAAAAATCCCAAGTTGCCATCCTTCACCATGGGGAGGTGGCCTGGTTCAGTGGGAAGAAATAGACCCTGGGGTTGTCTGAGCTTCACAGGGAAAAGGGTAAAAAGAGGTGGAAACGGAAAAGTGGTGACAGTTGCGGAACCCAACTGGATGCCCATCCTGTTGGGGGAGGTATTAAAAGAGGGGATGGATTTGTCCACCATGGGTATGAGAAGAGAAGGAAAAGGGATCCCTAGAATAGTAAAGGGGAAGGCAGAAGGAGGGAATAATAGATGGATGTAGGTGAAAACATTCACCCAGAGAGAAATGGGAGTAGAGTTGGGGAGGGATATACTGGGTAGGTCTTCTCCCACCAGGGGAAGGGGAGTAAAGGTAATGAGGTCACCACATGGATGCTGATATCCCACGTCAAGATGGAAGATGTCTGCAGCGTTCCAGACACAGGGAAGACACAGTTAGTCATGGAGATGAATGGCCAACAGGAGAATGAAACTCCTGGCCATGGGTTGCAGAATATATTGCTGTATCCCTATCATCATAGATGTATACAGAAGAATGGGGGTGCCAGCATAGCTGGCACGCCCCCATAAGATTCACCCCAGTCTGATGCAACAGCAGATCTCCACTACTCCTCCTCCTGATAACCAGTCGTACTTTCTATTCGCACCAGTCAGTTGGGCGGGGGCACAGTGACCTGAAAGAGATGTCATCAGTCAGTCCTTTATTTATACAGGGTTCCGCTAGATCTGACTTTTCCTGTAGTCCCACCCAGCAACACACATCATGCTGGTGACAACAATCAATTTGGTGACTGAGAGTCCAGGCTGTTATCCCACGCTGTGACAGCATCGGTATCCCACACCTAACGGTGTACCCCAGACAAACCTAAATGCATTACAGGCACTCTAAAAACTAACTGTCATACTAGGCTAAATGCCCCAGATTTCGTGCGATCACTGAAATTAAGCAGTGTTAAACACAGTTAGTAATTGGGAGGGGAACCACCTGGGAATACCCGGTATAATTGACTTTTTACCTTACTTTCTTTTCTTTTTTTTTCCTTTTGTTAACCTCTGGAAAATATTTTTCCAATTTTCATGTATCATTTAATTTTGTTAATTGGTAACGTAATAAAGTGCAAATCTGTATTTTATATCTTTACTTTCGTAGCCTGTGGATAATATTCCTCAGCACACGCTTCTTGATTAGACCGGGGTTCGAGCCCGTCACCACCAAATACGGAGCATGCGGAAAGGACAGGGAATGACCACCGCACCGGAGCAATATGGCCTTAGTTGCTAATGCTCCTAAAAACCAAATAACAACATAACAACAACGATAATATTCCTCCTATTTTTGCTTATTAGAATCGCTTTTAATAGAATTAAAATTCAGTTCGTAAAAGTGATCGCAATGAACTGCACTTACTACATATCGTATGGTGAACAGTATTTTGTTATGGAGTGTCCGTCATAAAGTGATTTGATCGTACAGTAATCCATTCGTAAAGTGGGGGGGGGGTCCACTGTAGTGAGCACTGTAAGGCATGTAGCACACGTGCAGTGTGTCGTGGATTGACAAAAACGCCAAGAAAATGTGACACAGAATGATTCATCCCCTTACCATTGTACCACTCCGTAACAGGCATGAACGACGCATGACCCAATCGGTCTCCCTACTGATTGCGTCATGCTATTTCTTTCATCATTCTCCGCTGTATTTAATAAAAAATTTCGGCGGAAAAAATTTATAATTCAACATGTCAAAGACTAATGCAACAGTGAGCATTATAAGGCATATAAAGCATGTATATATTTGCAATGCACCCGCTGAAATTACAGCATGCAATGGAGTTGAACAAAGAAGCCAGAGAAGGTCCATCCTCATCTTCAGATCCTTACATCTCAGAAATGTTAGAAGTGAATTTGGAAGAAGGCGTCATGGAAGTTGATACTGCAAATGAAAACAATGAAGAGTCAGTCCTTGAAGCCCAGTTGTAAACGAAAAGTGAAAAAGCCAAAACCGACTGCCAGAAGAACTCCATCAAATCATTCGACACGTGATGGGCATAATACACAGCCTGAGCAACAATGGGATCTTAGGAAACACCAAAGAATGCACACACAGTTTAAATGTACATGCCTGGATAATGATTTCGGTTCAGTCTGTTCTGTGTGTGATCAACTTTGGTTCAAGAATGATGTATAGATTGTACCAGCTACAGATCCTGGCAGGGGGCCCTCCTCCTGGATCTGGAAATCACCCGCTGTGGCATTTCCTACCACATTGCCAAAGGACTACCCTGCACTTTCATGAACTTTATAGTGGACTTAACCGCTAACCCCAAAGTGGAAAAACCAGGCTCCAAAAACATCTGCAGCAGGCGTGGCAAGACTGTTGGTCCACAACGACCAAAGGAGAAATCACAAAAAAGTTCCTACCCATTGACAGCGTGTACCCTGAACCCCCAATGGTTCAAACCCGGTCTCTACACGACCTACATGCTAATAGGTCGTGGAGCATTCAATGCAAAACTGAACTCTTTTAGGATCCTGGTTAACCCACACTGCATTTGCGGCAAGGCTGAAACATGGACTCGCATCGTGCATGACTGTGCACACTACAAAGACCTCCGTTGCAGGCTAATAATGGAAATCACTTACCTCCCGAGGAACCAAGAGATGCATCTACTGGTCTCACTGGAGGAATATAAGGCCCTGGCCAAATATGTGCGAGATCTTCACCAGACACAGAACCCTAAATGCAATCTATAGGGAACACTAACAACCTTCTGAGCCAACTCCTAAGCTTCTGACAGTGACAAAACAAAACTAATCCAAAGCCACACCAAGCACATACCACTCACCTGCACCTAAAGGAACAAATCTGGATGGGTCAACGATCCATGCTTGAATAAAAACCTGACGAGATACAGACTAAATGACAGACTCAACCTTGCACTTTGGATGGGCCTTGAACCCAAGAGTTGCCTCCATTGGATAGAGACACTAGTACAAGCTAACAACCAACAGAAATGGGTTGCTTAAACTGTGACCACAATGCCATGTGACAACTGCCTGATCCTGCTCAACTGAAACAAGTCACCAGACGGGACCTGATCCCAAGAGCAACAGAAAATCACCTGAAATGACTGTAATCACCTTAGAAGTGAAAACCACCACATTAAACAACACCGGACAGGAACTACTTCACTGAGAGGAAATCACAATTGAGACCCAAAGTTGCCCACACTCTGCAACTTTGGGCCTCAGCAGGAATCCAGTGGCTAAATGGCCAGATGAACAACAGTACACAAAACTACACTCCACAATATCCATACACTTTTAAATCTCTGGCCTTTACAATGTACTGTAACACACGACAATGTATACTATGCAGAGATGGGAGAAACCCCTGGTGCTGTTAGATATTTTACTTTATATGAAACGTGGCAAAAGAATGCAACGATTGATAAAGATCTTGAGGAACAAGTAAGATACAGGTCCTCATTTTGGAAAATGGTACTAGAATGGTTATTTCGGATTATGCTTATGTTGGCTTAAAATTCTTTAGCATTTCGCTGTCATCGGGAAGGATTTTTGGAAGATGACAACGCTAATTTTTTTATCGCAAGTCCATTTACTTTCCTACTATGATGACGTAAGGAAACAAATTATTAATAAGCCATCTGGTTCAGTAACTTATTTAAGCCCCACTATCCAAAATGGATTAATAGAATGTTTAAGTACCAAATTAACTAAAGAATTAACACTCAAAATTAATTCAGCACCATTCTATTCACTAATTTTAGATACTACTCAAGATATCACAAAGAAAGATCAGTTAAGCATTATTGTACGACATGTTCACATAATTCACAACGAAAATGACAAATCCAAAGATTTTGAAATTTGTGAACTGTTTTTAGGATTCAATGACATGAATGTTCATTCGGCAGAAATGATGATGGATAATATAATGAAAATATTACACAAACTAAATATCATCACTTGATCCCACTGTATAGAATTTAAAAATGTCTCAGACCTCCTTAGTCACCTCTATGAAAGCAAAAACCCTTTCCTTTACCCCTAATGGTAGTTACCTCTTTGAGTAAATCCTACTTCAGCACACTGATCACTGCCACCTAGTGGTTCCTATATCTGCAGATTCTTAATGCATGAAGAATCACTACTGATAATCAGATCAAGAGTATTACTCCCTCTAGTTGCCTCCCAAACATGCTACTGTAGAAAACAATCATCCAATAAATCCACAAAAGCCTTGCTAGTGTGTGAGTGACCAATCCACAAATTCCAGTCAATATCCAGGAAATTAAAATCCCCCATTATAAGACTCTCTGATTTACTGGCCAACTCTATCTCCCTGTACAGTTGTTTATTGTACTCATCAGAGTCATTAGACCTATAACACACTCCTACTCTAAATTTTGATCTCCCAATGCTTCTGTCACACCAAACTGACTCTACACTGCACTGTCCAGCGATGTCGACTGACTTCACTTCCTTGGATTATATGGGTTTCTTAACTAATAGCATAACCTCTCCTGTCTATCCTTCCTGTACACATTGTACTCCTCAAATTCCAGTTCTTCATTTTGAGCAACACCTCAAATTCATCAAATTTATTTACCAAACTCCTAGCATTGGTGTATACGCAAGTATACATGTATCTGTTCCTATCCTTAGCTTCCCTAACACAACACGTGTGTTTACTTGTACCGCAATGACTCCCAGCAGTCTCTGAAATACCCTGCATCTTGTTTTCCAGACTGCTGCTCATTCCAATAGAAGCAGTGCAAGAATCACTTTCACCTCTGCTAGTGGCTACTTTTAATCTATTAGTCCTTGTATCCCCCCCCCCAAGCTAGCAGTTTTCCGACCCACTTAACACTGCCTCGAAAGCATCAGCAAATATTCTTGCACCCTTTCTATTTAAGTATCCCATCCCTGTATAAGCAGTCTCTCCTGTTAACAAGTACAGACCAGGCTGAAAAAATTTCTACCCCTTGAGCCTTGCACAGTCTTTCCAGGGCCAAATTGATCAACAAGGCTCTCATCATATACTCCCTTCTATCGTGTCTGGGCAGAATTGCAGACACTTTCAAATTCAATCCTAGTTAACTGCTTTTTTTCAACAGTGACCTGTACTTGTTTAGTAATTCTGCCGGTCTCCTACTCTTAATATCATTAGTGCCAACGTGTACAACAGTATCACCTTTTGTGCCCTTAAAAGATGATATCTGCTCTACAACGTCATCAACCTTTGCCTCTGGCAGATATACCCTGGTCCTGTTCCCCTATCCTTTTTACATACCATGTTTCCCATTTCCCTGACAATAGAGTCACCAACAACTACTAGTTCCTGTGGGACCAGTGCATTCTGCCTTGGGGGTTGCTGCTGTGTTGCGTGATGATCAAGTGCAAGCTCTGGCATTGATGTGGGCAACTAACAGCTTGATGGGCCCCTCAATTTAGATCCTTCGAGGGCATCTACTCTGTCCTTCAAGCTCTCATATAGGTCCATAACAACACTGAGTTGTTACCTGATTTCCTCACACTCCTTACATCATGTACACATGAAGACATTCCCCTTGGAAATATCATGTCCTGTACCTGAATGCTCCACAAACATCAAGCAAGCAGTGCATTTTAAAAGGCTGTGATTCAGAGGCCTACTGCCTCCCTCAGTTCTTCCCTGAGCCACAGCACTCCCATTACCTTGAGCCTTTTGCTTTGCTGCTCTGGTCTGAGTCATGATTTCGATTCAATTTCAATAAAATTTCACTTTCAGTACAAAATTATAACCCTAAACTTGTATCCCAACGCAGTTATAACACTATATATATTTTTTTTTCAGTATCGCATATTATCTCCGAGTTCCATATCAAGTTATGTATTAATTAATTATGTTAAGTTTGTAAAATCTAAGTCGTTATACGTATTTAACATTAATTAATTTTTAACGTAATTAATTATGTTACGTTTGTAAAATCTAAGTCGTTATATGTTAAATTTAGTAATCTTGTTAAACTTCATTGTCAATTTAATTGACAATGAAGTTTAACAAGATTACTAAATTTTACTGATTAATTGACAATATTTTATACTGTACTATACTAAGCTAACCGTATCTAATTCGGGATATATACGTTGTATCGTATAACAATGGCGACCAGTTATGAACGGTAAATCTACTGACACTAAGTATTATTAACTTCCAAAATCTCACTGTCTCAATTCAGAACAAACCAAGGATCTTGACTAGGTCTATAAGCTACTTATAGAAAATAATTTAATATAACAATTAGTCAATAAAGCAGCTAAATATTGCTAAAAACTACTGTTCGCCGGAGCTGCAAAACTTGTAAAACACATGGATTGGATACCCTTACCGATACCAAGTAATAACCTTCAAAATCTCTAAGTTAAAAATTAAACTAAGTATCGTAACTAGGAATATAAAGCTACTCTAGAAAATAAGTTAATATGCCAATTTAAGTTTATAAAACAGAAAAAACTTCTATTTTCCAGAGAGTTGAGAGACTTGGTAAGAAATGGGTCATGAATTAATCTAACTGCCCTCTTTTGAATGGAATCTAGAATAGGGTGGCCAGATTTATAAAACAAAAAAACATGACACTCATGACGAGTTGACATGATTCAACTGTCATACTAGTTAAAATGAACCTCTTGTACTTGTTTCATGCCACCTAGTCATAACTGTTTGGCTTGATTAAAATTGATATAGGTTAATGTGAGACTAAGCCAGCAATACATATGTATTTCTGGCTTAGTCTCACATTAATATTGTCAAATTACACAAATCTTTATTGAGCAGATGGTCCAGGATATACACTGTTAATATTTTTGTCATATTTTGTAGGTGGCTGAATTTCATCCAAATGGTTTGGCTGTTTACAAGGAATGTCTTTAAAATGTGTTATTGTTATTAATATTGCCTGTACAGTATCAGCCCACAACTGGTTCCTTTCATCAGTCCAAAATGTGTTCATTAAAGAAAACACCCTCTCTGATGATGCATTTGTGTGCCAGGTATTCCTAACACAAAACTCACAATGCATATTAGGTTCTCAAATCTAATGTCTTCATTTTTCATTATCTGAATGTCTCAGTCCACTTGTTGCTAGTTTTCACAACACATTTCTTCCATTGATCGATTTTAGATTCACATATATTCTTCACATGATTCATTTCAATGAATAGTTTGTCTTCATCTGTTACTTTTATTATGTTGATGTCAATTTTGGATATGTTTTCGACACTGTTGAACAACACATCAAGACGGGGAGATATTAAACAAAGCCCATGTGTATATTAAGTGCAATAGCATCATTAAACCCATTTAAAGTAACATAGCTCTGCAAAAGGCTTGGCCCAGTTTTCCACATAGTCTAGGAAAATATCATAGAAATTGATGACAGTCTCAGCAAATTCAATATCTCTGATGACACCATCCTCTATCAGTTGGATTTTGAGGTCCAGGGCAGTCACTTCTTGTGCCACTTGACTGCCACAAATGTCCTCTCGTTCAATCTTTTTGATAGTGTTATTACACATTTTAAGTTGGCTGTGAATAAACTTGAACCAGAGAACTGTGGATTATTAAAAAAAATCCCTCAAGAATTTGGGGCTTTTATCTTGTGATAGAAATATGACTTGAGACCATCAAACATTTCAGTTATTCTTTACTCTGCAGGTAGCCTACTCCCAAGATGTTCAGCAAGAAAGCCATCGCATCTTCACACTTCCTAAAAGTTGCTTGTATTCCGTTTCAACAAAATTGCAGAAGGATTTCAATGCCTCAGACCCATTCTGTTTTACTTTGTTAATAATTGATTTCACATCAATTGGCAACATATCAGCACTTGTTTACAAAGCGTTATACACAATATGTACAGCACAGCCTACTTTCAAGGTGTTCATTCATTTTCATGTTCTTGCTTAACTTTTGAAAGACATTACTCTTGCCTTTTCTTGCAATGCCTCTGCAGTTGTCACCACAAAATGCTATCTTGTTGGTTAACTTATATTTCTCCAATATGGACAGAATGTTATCCACTAATATCTCAGACGTTTCTCCTACGACATTTTGGAATTCCAATTTCACTTGTATTCCTTTTGTGGGTATAAAATACCTCACCAAAACCGGGACCAACTTCAGGCTTGAGTGATTTGATGAATCTACCAAAACAGATACATATTTTGCCTCACGTAAGTCACTCATCACATCGCAAAATACAAATGGAGTCAGTACATTTACAACTATACTTTCACATTTTGTTCTATCGCATGTGAAAATTTTCAAGAATAAGTTTCAAATGATGGTAGATGTGCAATCCACTGATCTAAACGAATGGTTATGCTCGATACTATGGAAAGCTAGCAATCCTTGTACAGCGAGACATTTCAGTTCACCATTTACATCTTGTTGTTTTTTCATGAAAGAGGTTAGTTTATGGCTTACACTTTTTGCTGCAACTGCTTCTTTTTAGCAGCATGCTGTGTAATATCTGAATGACCACCATGTTCAACAGAAAATTCAGCTGTACAAACAGTGCATAAAACTTTACCATTAACATTATGACTTTCGGTTATGAAAGGCAATTCTTGTTTTTAACGTGTCTGTGAAAGTATACTTTCACTTGGGCATCTCATGACCTCAAGAAACTGAATAATTAATTAATTACTAGACCCTTCAAGTAATGTTACTAAGTTTACATCACCACAAACACATCAATACTTTTAAAATCCCTGGGGAAAATACTAGAATTCATTCGCCCGTGCTACGAACAAAAATCGACTCGTATTCTCGACTGTCTTGTGCATTATAATGCCATTTGTGGAAACTATGTGAAAGCCATCTGAATCATATCTTTCTAGATTATAGTGCCCATTTATTGGAAATAGGATAAGCCTCTTTACTAATTTGCAAAAAATTGCATAGTTAGGTTAGAGTTTATGAAAAATAAGAGAAATGGGAAGTGTGTTTTTAAAAAAAAAAATGGGACATTTGCCATCCTGTTTACATTTTCTCGGGACACTGGGATCAATGGCTGAGAGAGGGGACAATCCCGTTAAAAACGGGACATCTGGTGACCCTAGTCTAGAAGCTTGAGAGAGGTTTTGGGGGGAACCACCCCAGATGTGGAAACAACATTCCATTGTAGAATGGATTTGAGATTTGTATGGAGTGAGTAGTTGTTTAGAAGAAAAGTAGTAGAGGTATGTAATGCAAGAAAGCAAGCTTATGTAACATCAGCTTAAAAAAAAAAAAAAAAACATTTCACACATCCCTTCCCTCCAATGGTTTGTCCAGTTCTTCCTTGAATTTATTTAATCTATCAACTTCCACAACGACAGATGGAAGTTTATTCCAGCAATCAAATACCTGCTGGCTAAAGGCAAATTTCTGTACATCAACTGTCTTTCCTCAATTTCAATTTATGCCTCTTCAGGTTTGTAATCTGAGAAAGAGGAGGAATCTCATCAGAATTGAGCCTGCTCAACCCATTCAAAGCCTTATATACTTATACACCTCAATTAGATCACTTCGTAGATGCCTAGTCTCCAGACTGAAATTTGCAGAACTTAAGCCTTTTTTGGTAACACCAAGAACAAAAGAGAAAACCCAGTTTTTTAGCTGTAGAGGAAGCAATATTAGTGATGTACTTATGCCAAGAGAAATTAGAAGTCAGGGTAATTCCTGAATTCCAATTTGTAATGACAAGATGTGTAATCTTGTCTAGAAATCTGAGTGTCATTAAAGATAAGCATGTGAGCAGAAGAAGGATCCTTTTTGCAAGATATAAGACAGGTTGCAGAATAGAATGATTGAAATTAACTAGATTATCTTTGCCCCATTGGAGAAATACCCGGAGATGAGTATTTAAGGAATTTGTTTTTTTTTTTTTTTTTTTATGAAAACCCCAAACACGAAAAGTATCAAAACCTATAGTACTTAGTACCATGCATGGGTTGAAGGAGAAGTATGGGGGGAGGGGGATGCCGGGCAACTTTGCTCTAGAGACTAAACATGGGTTTCACCACTTCAAGCAAAGTGGTGGTATTTCACCGGTTGATGAAAGTCATCTACCACCTACATGTAGTGGATATTCAAGGAGTTAAAGATATTTGTGTAGGGAAAAGTTTCTCCGACTGAAAGGTGGAATGGAATATGATATCATCAGCAAAACTATGGATAGGATTTCCAGTTAATGGAAGAAGGTCAATAATATATATGAGTTTAAAAAAATAAGAGAAAGAACTGAACCTTTGGGAACACCAGCATTAGTGAAGAAGTTAGAAGACAGAGCCATCTACCATCACCCACAGTGAGCATCAGAGAGGAACCTGGATACCGAATTATAGAAAACAATCATCAATCTTTCAGAGGGAAACTTATTTTAGAAGGCCATTCTGCCAAACATGATGAAATACCTTTAAAATATCAAGAACAAGTGCTTGAGTTTCATCAAACTTTTCTATTGAATTTGTCCATGGATGGGCAACATTATCCATGGGATGTCAGATGAACTCATGGTAGTGAAGAAAAATGCACGGGGGGGTGCATATAAATTATCACGTGACACAGAAGCCTATGGTAGATATAAACTAGTCTGTAATCAAGGCAGTTAGGCAAGCAAGGCAGATTACGAGACATCTTTGGCAAAGGATGCAAAGAAAAACAGCAAAGACTTCTTTACTTATATAAACTCTAGAAAGAAGAGGATGAATCAGACTGGTCCACTTGATATCAGTGGTTTGACTGTTGATGATCCTGCTCAGAATGCTGATAAACTGAATGAGTATTTTGCATCTACATTCACACATGAGGAATTTTGTAGAGAAGTAGAGGCCAGAAGTTTATCAAACTCTAACAGGGAGCTAAATGATTTTATAATAACTGAGAGCAAAGTGGAGGAGAACTTGTTGAAGTTAAGCATAAGAAAGGCACCTGGGGTGATTGGGGTCTATCCAGTTATATTAAGGGAAGTAAGCAAACACTTAGCCATAATTATGAGAGCAACCATGGATTCAGGGGAGGTCCCCATGGGCTGGAGATATGCAAATGTATCTCCAATTCACGAGAGGAGGGCATAAAAGGGCAACATGAGTAATTACAGACTTGCTAGTTTAACTTCTGTTCCGTGAAAAATAATGGAGTCACTGGTTAAAGAAGCATTGCAGGCTCATCTAGACAAGACTCCAGTAATCATTCAGACACAGCATGGGTTTGTTAAGGGGAAGTCACGTCTGACCAATTTGTTTGGATACTACAATGTTGGTCACAAAGGAAATGGAGGCAAAAAATAATTTCGATATCATATACTTGGATATTAGGAAAGCTTTTGATACTGTTGTACATGGACGGCTGCTGTACAAATTGGAGCAGTATGGCATTAAGGGCAAGTTCCTGCTATGGATAAAGGGTGGTTGAGTAGGAGAAAACAGAGAGTGGTAATCAATGGACACTGCTCTTTGTGGACTAATATTATTAGTGGAGTCCCTCCAGTGTTTGCTGTTGGGCCCATTGTTATTTTTCTATATTTATCAGTGATATTGATGAAGGTATATCAGGCTTAATTTCCAAGTTTGCAGATGATGCAAAGGTTGACAGAGGTGTTAATGACAGTATTCTACTGGAGCATGAAAAGAAAAGTTGGGCAGATAAGCTGAGAGGTGGCAACTGACATTGACAAATATAAGCTGAGAGGTGGTTTAACATTGACAAATACAAACTACTGCATATGGGTGGCAATGACCCCAGAGTGACGTACCAGCTGTGTAGTGCTATACTCACAGTAGTGGAGAATGAAAAAGACCTGGTGGTAATTTTGCAGTCAGATATGAAGTTTTATGAGCTGTGCAGACTGGCTGCCAGAGCAGGTCATGCAGTCGTGTCAATGATATACAGGAATTTTGCTAGCAGGGATAAGGAGCAGATTTTCCACTTGTAAAAGGCACTTGTTTGGCCACACTCATTTTAGGAAGGATGTAGAACTCCTGGAAAGAGTATAGAGGAAGGGCATAATGTTAGGGTCGGGTGCCACCTGTGGTTTCCCACATCTGCGCCATATGTACACTGTGAAGAAATACAGAACACTGTAAATGCCAAAAAAATGTAGTATGTTGAATGTGTAGTATTGTGTTGGGTTCTGTTGTGTGTCCTGGCATTTGGTTGCTTGATCCCTGATGGGACCCCACGTTGCCCGCACACAACACTAGGAGGTAGCCAGGCTGCCCATAATTCTCTGGCTAGTCTCCGTCAGGGTCGCTTGAGCTTCCTGAACAGAGACCAATTAAAAAAAAAATAATAATAATAAAATATATATATATAATGAAATAAATAAAAATAAATTAAATAATAAAAATAAAAATATTACATAATAAAAATAAAAAAATAATAATAATAAAAAATAAAATAAATAACAATAATAAAAAAAAAATAATAATAATAAAATAAAAATAAATAAATAAAAAAATACGGCAGTACAGGGTGTACGGAAGAAGATGGGGGGTGAAAGTAAGAGTGAGGGGGTGTAGGTGAGGGCATCCCCTAAATTGACAGTGGAGCGTATGCCCCACCAGGAGAAAAGGGGGAGGGGGATAACTCCAGAAGCATAGAAAGGCCACTCGGCGAGAGTGTTGAGTGTGACTTATATTTTGCAGTGGAGTGGTCAAGACCACTGGAGCCTACCCAACCATGTGGAAAGTTAGCAGGTAATCCTACCCTGGATGTTCCAGGGTTAGCAAGTTGATGCTGGTAAAATGGTCAAGTACAGATTTTTTATTTCAAGTTTGAGCAAGTCCCTCACAGGTTTGTATCCCTAGCTTGAGTTGGTTGTAGAGTCCTGCGCCTAGAAAAGAGGTTCTGTGCGTACTCTGTTAATAATTTGTAGTATTGTTCATCAGAAATTAACAGGTGCTCCTGCCCTTGAGGTATGTGTTGGAGTCTGGTGTACAATGTTCCTCGAAGATCATCATAAATTGGGCAGTTATAAAGAAGATGGTCCTAATCTTCAATTTCTCCACATTACAGTAGGGGTTATTGATGATTCCCAAGGTATTCTCAACTTATGATTTATAGAGCCATGTCCAGTTATAATATACGTACAGTAGAGGCCAGGAGAGAACCAAGGCGGCGACTTTGGATAAACTAGTTTGACATCCGGGATGAATTTCTTAGTTATTAGGCCATTGTCTGTCTCCTCCCATCGGTGAGGGAAACAAAGGGTTTCTCTTACCAAGAATGGCTTAAGTTCTGCAAATTGCAGCATCTAAAGCATTGGCATAGCCAGGATTTTTTGTCAGCAAGGTACCATTTTCTTTCTAAAAAGCACCATGATACAAGATTTTGGCATTGGGGGGTACAATGTACTTGCTGACCCTATCCTGGCTACACCACTGGTCTAGAGACCAGGCACCTGCAAGGTGATCTGATTGAGGTATATAAGGCCTTGAATGGTTTGAGCAAGCTCAATGCTGATGGGATTCTTCCTCTTGCTCAAATTATGCATTTGAAGGAGCACAAATTCAAATTGAGGTAAGACAGTTGTAGAATAGATGTGCAGAGATTTTTCTTTAGCCAGCGGGTGTTGATTGCTGGAACTAACTTCCATCTGTCATGGAAGTTGATAGCTTAAATAAATTCAAGGAAGAACTGGACAAACTTTTGGAGCGAATGGATGGGTGAAATGGGAATGTTTATTTATTTTTTATTATTATTTTTGGCTGATGCAGTGTGAGCTTTAATTCTTGTATCATATAACTTTGCTAAATCTAATAAGCTAGTGTGTCAAGAGTAGATCAACACTGACAGAATCCATATTGGCTCTCACTGAACAGATGGAAGATTTCTACATAGTTTAGGAGTTGGCAGTTAATGTATTGCTTTAGGAAGAGTAGAAGTAAGTGCAAGGGATGATAATTGAATGGGAAGAATATATCACCCTTTTTAAGAACTGGCTGGATACGAGTAATTTTCCAAGTAGAAGGAAGAATATCAGTGGAATGAGAAAGTGTAAAAAGGCAACACAGAATAGGATTAAGCTCAGGAGCACATGTTTTGAGAACAAATGGAGCAATACCATTGGATACTATGACTGCATCATAGTATCCAATCAAATTGGTCAGGCAAGACTTCCCTTTAACAAAGCCATGCTGTGTCCGAGCTATAACTGAAGTCTTGTCTAAATGATCCTGCAGTGCTTCTTTAACCAGTGCCTCCATTAATTTTCCTGGAACAGAAGTTAAGCTCACAGGTCTATAATTACTTGTGTCAGCCTTTGATCCTCCTTTGTGAATTGGGGTCACATTTGCACATTTTCAGTCTATGGGTACCTCCCCCGAGTCCAAGGAAGCTCTCATAATTATGGCTAAGGGTTTGCTTACTTCCTTTGCTGCCTCCTTTAATATAAATGGATAGATCCCATCCACCCCGGGTGCCTTTCTTGTGTTTATCTTCAACAGTTTCTCCTCCACTTTACTCCCAGTTATTTCAAGATTCTGTAGCTTACTGCTAGAGTTAAATACACCTCTGGCATTCCCCTCGCTGAATAACTCCTCATGTGTGAATGTCGATGCAAAATATTCATTTAGTTTGTTAGCTACCTGAGCAGGATCATCAACAGTTGACCCATCAATATCAAGTGGACCAATCTGATTCATCCCCTTCCTTCTAGAGTTTACATAAGTAAAGAACTCTTTGCTGTTTTTCTTTGCATCCCTTGCCAAGGATTTCTCGTAATCTGCCTTCGCCTGCCTAACCTCCTTTGTAACTTGGTTGCATATCAACTTGTATCTATCATAGGCTTTTGTGTCATGTATTAATTTGTAAGTATCCCATGCATTTTTCTTCTCTGCCATATGCCTCATTAGTTCATCTGACATCAGTACTACGCGTGCGCGTATAGTGTGTGGCAGCATGCGAATGAGCTCCGATTAAAGTTACTAATTTGTGCGGTTATACTGTTTTGATTTTCGAGAAAGATGTTCTAAAGAATTCCTCTGGTGATGATCTGTCCGGTAATGATGCCAAATCGCCTACATCTTCCTCAGGTAATGTTTTTTTTTTTTTATATATTATTTCTTGACTGTTTGTATCAATACGATACAGTACTTCCATTGTCCAACTGTAGAACAAAAGCAGTTGGCTATTGACAACCAGTGTTCGACGACTGTGAGTGCTCCCACCTCTTGGTATCTAGGTCATTGCCTCCGGCTGTTTTAAAGACTTTGCCTGAAATAAACTAGGGAGTTGTGCTACCACAAACACCGCCTAATCCCTTTAGAGCAATTGTCAAAAGTGTTCTGCTTCGCCTTCGTTTTTCCGCCCTGGTAGGGTAACTACTAAAATCATTACTGTCGCTTTCCGTCATACTGCAATGCCGACCAGGAACACCAAAAATCAACTAAAGACGACTACTGTCATTTGCAGCCTCTGCAACAAAGAAGTCAGTGAAGTGGTCTCGTGTAAATTATGTTTCGCCCTACTTTGCGAATCGTTCGGGCCTAAAATCCCTACATAAATTAAATGCCCCGCGTCGCAAGAATTTCACATGCGTTCCTTGCAAGAACAACCAGCCGAAAAAATTTAGGTCCTGCGAGCAGTTTACCAGTTGCACAGATAATCAAGTTGGTGAAGTGATCGCAGTTCCATTAGCAGATGATAATGATACATCACCCACTTCCAGCACCTCAGCTGCTGATACATTTCATCCAACTGACTGCTTCCCAGATATAAGGGCCGGATCCGTGGAACGGCTTATTTCCCATTGTGATATCACTAACGCCGCAACCTGTTCGGTTGACCCTGATGATGAAGACTCTAGCTTCTCTAAGTTAACAGATGCAAAGGATAAGTCCCACCATCGCAGTGTCGCCACTGTAGCAACTCAAACAGAAGACTTCGCCAATATCCTGCATGCACAGCCAACAATGCATGCAGATCCCCAAAGAAGGAACTCCCCACCCTCTATCATGTTTACTAATGTGTCTACACAAACTGATTTTTCGCTTGCTGAATCTTTGTTTCCTAGCCACTCCACGTGCCTCTTCAAGAACCGTAAATCACTTGAAATTATTATAACATCAATACTTGAAGATATCAAACACCGTATGCTCTGCACTACTAATAACTACGTATCCGCCATAGCTGATAACTTTTCTCAAGATCCAAGTTTGTGTACATGTAATGATGGTGGTCCAGCTATTAAATGCGCTACGACTCAGACCTGCGCTACTAATCAGGATCACAATAACTTATCCTACAGCACTAATGCACTGAATTCTGGCCAAACACTAAATTGCCCCGAGATCCAGATAGCCAAAGAACTTCCTTGCCAGGAAAACCAGACCAGAAACCCTGCCAATCCTACGGAAGAATCAGCTAATCCAGATAAACCACTTAGTGTCCCACTCCACAAATCACAGAAGCCATCTACTACATTGCAATGGAAACCCAATCCTGAAACTATCGTCGAGCCTTACTCGTACTCAAGCCGAGTGTATCAACCTACAATGCCGAAGAAACCGGAAATCCACAATTGCGGCCCCCAACTGCTAACATTACAACCATCCCGGGCGGAAGTTGTAGCTGCACCTCCTCCTACACTTGTGGTCCAGAGTTACTGCAGTAAGCCTCGCCATCCTGAAGAGGGTAAAATGGGAACCCCAAATGTACTAAAGAGAAGGCGATCGTTTAAAATGGGCACCTCGGCCACCTCCAGGCTGCAGGCGATGAATCCACCAACTGTCCGTCTTCGACGAAGTCTATTCGTTTCCCGACTGGCCCCAAATACAACTCCAGATGATATCGCGTCATACATAATGCATGAGCTGCACTTTACTGTGTCCGTCACACTTCTTAAGAAAACACCCCTGCATACATCGTTCAAAGTTGAGTGCGATGCACAGAATTTCAGCTCCATATCAGCGACTGCTCTCTGGCCGTCTGGATCACTACTCAGGCCATACTATGAACCTAAATCCAATATCACCCCACAGCCATGGTTAATGCGCTATCCCACCAAGACTGCTCCCAAGCGTGACGGTTTGATAGGCATTCCTATTCTCAGAAGCCCCAAACCAGGAATCAGGGTCACACGATGATGAGCCCTATACATACCCCGATGACAAAACCTCTGATCAATCTCTGCAATACCACAGCTACAATGAAATCCACCCTCAGCTCATACCAACTATTGTAACCAACCGTGCTAAAAAGCCAACAAAGAAAATAAATAATGTCCTCGAATCAGCACTCGTGAAGGTCTCGTGTCACCTTACACTCAAGATTTTTTATCAAAATGTTCGTAGTATTCGGAATAAGCTCGAGACACTTGAGCAGATGCTTCTGTCCCAAATGGCTGACGTCATCTGCATGTCTGAAACCTGGCTGGAACCACAACAAGAATCAATTGCCTCCGCCCAAGCTGCTGGTTACAAATCTTTCTTCACCTCCCGCTCTCATACCTGTGGTGGGGGGTGTTGCTGTTTTCATAAATGCCAGTAGACTTGAGTTCGTACATGTAGTCTCCAGCAAATCCAATCTATTCGAAGCATTGATAGTAACGGTCAAGATCAACTCTTGCTTATTAGATCTCGGTGCAATATATACACCCCCAACCCCCGATGCTCAGACAATCAATGATATTGCATCCTGGCTAATAAATACGCTTCACACATCTGCTATCCACCTCATCTGTGGGGATTTTAACTTACCACCAAATCTCCAACATCTTCATGAGTCACTTATGGCTAAGATTGCACCTAGTGGCCTCAGGATCATAAACGAAGGCCCAACTAGAGGTCTTCATCGCCTGGATCTCATATTATCGTCTGGTTCCTGTAGCGTCGACATTAAACCCGAAACTCACTTTGAATCCGATCATGAACCCATCGTAGTCCTATTGCAGCTCCCAACGCCCAACTTTAATGTCTCCCACTACGTCAAAAGGAAGATCATCATCTCTCCCACCTTCCTACAACCGAACAGATGCCTTTATGCAACAAGATTAATTCCCTGGGAAGTTCTCGAATCAGGAGATCCGGAACTGGCTCTAGACATATTAACTAGATGGTTGCACACTGTTACTATGTTCTCAGCAGCTAAACAGGTCAGTATCTCTGCTAGAACTAATGCTTGGTGGTCTTCGGAGCTAAATCACAGTTTCAAGTGCAAACAGTCCCTCCATAAACAATGGAAACAGTCTGGTACAGCATATGACCGAACTCAGTACTCCAAAGCTAGAGCACTGTTTAATAGACTGAAATCGCAAGCCATTAAAGAATACACTGACAAGACCTTATCCAAAGGCAAAGTGCCATATACCCATAACTCTGAACCAGATTCCAATTTCAATCCAGTTGAATGGATCAACTATGTAGCCAGATTCCAAGACAACATCACACAACCATATGATTACCAACCAGACCCCATTTCAAGTCCAGATGATGAGCTGTTTTCCATTCAAATCGATCGACAGCAGCTTCGTCAAGCCATCAACTCGCTGCGTCCGTCATGCACCGCTGGCATCGATAATGTCCCACATTTCATTGTAAAGTGCCTCAGTCCATATATCCTTGATCCTCTGCTCTACTTGTTCAACTCCATCCTCTCTCATAGAGTGTTTCCGGCATCCTGGAGCAAATACAGTCTTGCCCCACTACCTAAAGTTCAACTACCAAGCCAGCCGAAGCACTATAGACCGATCTCCACTGCATCCACGCTCCTAAAGCTACTGGAAAAAGTCCTTCTTCTGCATATAACACGCCATCTTCTTCCACAATCATCAAAACAACTCCATTATGTTCTCCCTAATAGATCAACTGTCTCCAACCTTCTGGCAGTCCAAACGGAAATTTTAAATGCATTTGAGGCCAAATCAGAAATGGCGGTTGTTTATGCCGATATTGAAGCTGCTTTTGATAGCCTCAACATCTCAGCCCTTCTGAATCTCCTAACCAATTTCTTTCGGATCAAAGGTGACGTTTTCGCTTTTCTGCACTCGCTCCTCCAGAACAGAACAGTGTACCTCACTCATCGTAACCTCTGCTATACCCGATCCATCAATGCTGGTGTGCCGCAAGGTGGCGTTTTATCGGGGTTACTTTTTACCGCCCTCCTTATTCCGTTTGTGTGTAACAGAGATGATGTCATTACCTACGCCGACGATATAAAGTTCCTAACGGAAATACCACCATCAGCCGACAGAGGAGTGATCACATCGGAAATCTGTAATAAGATCACAGCTTTCTCTAGCCATCTCAACCATTTCGGTCTCAAACTGAACCCCCAAAAATCCGTTATTATGGTTTTTTCTCTGAAGAAGTGTCCCACATCCATACAACCCTCACTGCAGGGTGCAGTTATTCCAAGTGTTACTAAACACAAAGATCTCGGTGTAACCTTCGACCCAAACCTTAGGTTCAACTGTCACATCGAATGTGTTCTACGCAAGATCAACCGAATGCGCTGGATTGCCCGTCAACATCTTCTTCATAACACAGACGCAAGAACCACAATCAGATATCTGGAAACCATTGTGTATCCTACCTTTCTGTATGCCTCTGAAATATGGGCATCCGCAGTACCTTCTCTCATGAAGCCCATCTTCGCCAGTGAATACTGGATATTGAAGTGGGCAACCCACAAACATCGACTCCCCCCTCAGCAGAGGACCACCAGCATGGCCGACCAACTCCAAATCCCGCGGCTGCCTCAAATAATCAGCATGAGGAGAACTGTGACCACAGTCAAACTGCTGGTTGGCAAAATCAACTCCCCTGACTTTGGGATATATGCCAGTGGCATGTTCCACTTCCGTCCTTACGAGCCACCCCTCTTCTTCAGCTACAACGGAACAGGCTGAAGATCAGTGACAGATTCCTACCTGGACAAGTACTTCCTACAGAGGCGCCTCCGTAGCCAGGTGGGAAGGAGCAGCAGTGCGTAGCACACGCTTCTTGATTAGACCGGGGTTCGAGCCCGTCACCACCAAATACGGAGGATGCGGAAAGGTCATTCAGGGAATGACCACCGCATATCCCGGAGCAATATGGCCTTAGTTGCTAATGCTCCTAAAAACCAAATAACAACAACAACAACAACAACTTCCTACAGTACAAGCCCTGCTAATGATCGGAGTTGACCTGCAGAAATTCGCTTCTGATCGCAATTACAGGCGCTCGTTGGCCAAACTTGTTCCCCTTTTGTTTGGCCCCTGATGTCGACTCATACTGATATCTCCATCTGCTATCTCCTATGAGGTGCATAACGGCACGTCGCAGGCAAATCGACGAACTGTCTTCACAAGAAAATGCAATACCGAACAATAATGTGGCACTGTGAAATTTTCTGACTTGTGTGAATATGCTTAAATATGTGCTTTGTACATATGAATGTGTACATACCTTGGTGTACTGTCTGCCTCACAACTATGTACATACTCATATCTATTGAATGGCTAATGCTACGTTTTTAATTGTTATGTAATATTTTATACTGCACAAATTTTTATACTGTACATATTTTTATATTTCTATATCATTGTCAAGCCCCTGGCCTCCTGGCTGTGGCGGGCACATTATTGTATCTTTACTGTACAATAAAGATCTTCTTCATTTTGGCCTAAACCTTGAACAATATGTCTTAGTTAGTATGTAAAGCCTAGTAGCTTCCAAGATAAGTTCTTTGAATGCTTCCCATTTTGAATTTGCTGTTGGTAACATCATCAGTTGGTCCCACTGTATAGAATTTAAATACTGTCTCAGTCCATCGTAGTCGCCTTTACGGAAGCAATAACCCTTCCCTTTACCCCTAATGGTAGTTACCTCTTTGAGTAAATCCCACTTCAGCACACTGTGATCACTGCCACCTAGTGGTTCATTTATCTGCAGATTCTTAATGCATGAAGAATCACTGCTGATAATCAAATCAAGAGTATTACTCCCTCTAGTTGCCTCCTGAACATGCTGATGTAGAAAACAATCATCCAATAAATACACAAAAGCCCTGCTAGTGTGTGAGTGACCAGCCCCCAAATTCCAGTCAATATCTGGGAAATTAAAATCTCCCATTATAAGACTCTCTGATTTACTGGCCCACTCTATTTCCCTGTACAGTTTCTTATTATACTCATCAGAGTCATTAGGCCTATAGCACACTCCTGCTCTCAATTTTGATCTCCCAATGCTTATGTCACACCAAACTGACTCAACACTGCACTGTCCAGCGATGTCGACTGGCTTCACTTCCTTGGTTTTTATGTGTTTCTTAACTAATAGCATAACCCCTCCCATCTTCCTATCCTGTCTATCCTTTCTGTAGACGTTGTACTCCCCAAATTCCAGTTCTGCATCCCTTATATCTGCGTGACACCACGTCTCTGATATCCCAACAATATCTGCCTTTGATGATTTGAGCAATACCTCAAATTCATCAAATTTATTTACTAAACTCCTAGCATTGGTGTACATGCAAGTATACCTGCATCTGTTTCTATTCTTAGCTACCCTAACACAACCCATGTGTTTACTTGTACCGCAATGGCTCCCAGCAGTCTCTGAAATATCATGCATCTTGTTTTTCAGGCTTCTGCTCATTCTAATAGAAGCAGTGCAAGAATCTCTTTCACCTCTGCCAGTGGCTACTGTCAATCTATTGGTCTTTGTCTCCCCCATCGGAGAAGAGGCCTTTATGAAGTGCCCAGAGGACCATTTACCTCACTTAAACCATGTTCTTGGAAGTGCTGTTTGTGAGAAAAAGATCAGGAATGTCAGCTGTGTGGTTAAGATTATCTGGTATTCTGCCAGATAAATGAATAATCTGTGCGAGGTCATTGGTAATTGCAAAGCCTCAGCATTTCGACCAGGTGCATCCATGTGACTAGAAAATGGAAGCCAGCTGGAGTTGGGAACATTAAAATCACCAATGAAAATTACTTTGCTTTTGAGAAAGTTGGACTAGAGAAAGTGAAGTTTCAAAGAGTTCCAAGAGATTAGTGGAGTTGCAAGAACAATAGAAGCAACAGATGATTTTGAAAGAATGAGGTAGAGAAATTTTAAGCTTCAGAAGATCAAAAAGAGGAAATTCATAATTATTAAATCTTTAATAGAGAATATCAGAGCGGACATTTGTAGAAATACCACCTTTGAAGTGAAAGGAATTGTACAGCACATAATTAGAACAACTGAGATGAGCAGTGGTTGAATCAACCTATAATTGGGATTCTTTCAGGAAAAGTAAAACAGAATTGGTAAAACAGTTTTATATTTTATGACCACTTATGACTGAAAACAATGCTTTTTTTTTTTTTTTTTTTCCTTCCTTTTGTTTGTTTGTGGGCTTTATTGTGCAAGGGCAGCATGGCCATAATGCACCTGAAAACTGCGTCCGAATTATTGGGGAAAGAAAGGACATGGAATTTTTTTAGATATATTTCAAATTTCTGTTATGAAATTTGAGAGACTAGTCAGATGACAAATCTTAACAGTTCTGTAATGAGAGATTTAATATAAGGTATATATTGATTTTGTGTCACATTGGTCTAATGTAGGGAAGTGCACCTGTCAGAAAGTTAAGCATTTGTTGTGTTTTTCATTTTTTTGTTTTTTTTTTATTACTATCAGTAACTTTACTCTGATTTGACTAACTTCACTTTTCTTGTATATGAAATGTGAATTTATGTTGTATTTTGATTTATGAAATAGATATAAGTCGAAATCTAGACCAAGTGTGTAAAGAGCATCAAGATGTACACAGCCAGCTGTAAGTATTCAAGGTATCACTAGTTTTTAAATTATGCAAAGTGTAAACTTTAAGCAACTGTTGCTGTAAATTTGACATAATACATTATTTTAAGGCATGGTCTTTAAAAATCTGTAGAGAAAATATGAGTATTTATCATAAATATTTCTTTTGGATGAAACTGACTGGCTATTGCTCAATATGGATAAATTAAAACATAAAAGTATGTATAATCTATAAAAGTATATATAATAATGTTACGTATATAATGGTGTTTCACTTTTATCCAATTAACCAATAATTAAACTATAATTCAATTTGATTAATCACGCTTTTGTCATCTGAAATTATTGCTGAAACTACAGCACATATTGTATTTTCCAAGTAACTGCTTTTAACATATGAGAAGAGTAAAAAAAAGACAATAATTCAGTAAAATAATTGAGATTTTGTTCTAATTATTTTATGGGTTTGTTAATTAATCACTTTTTTTTTTTCCTTTGAAGCTATGCTAGAAATAAATGTTATTTCACAACAGTCACAGGAGCAAGTGCTTTATTTCCCAACTTTTTTGTTTTGTGCGACTCTTAATGCTCTTATTCTTTCAAATCCAACTATGAAATGTCCATAAAGTCTAATTTTCAGTGAGGTTTATCCCTTGATAGGATTTATCTAAATGCATGACCAAGAGCCATCAGTGAACTGAAGGCAGTTCAAATGCAGCAGGATGTGGTACAAGTGCTTTTGTGTTGCACAACATCATTAGTAGATTATATAACTGATTCTAGGAAACCAGAACAGTACCAAAAAGAAGAGGTCAAGGCTGCCCACCATCAACTTTGCCAAAGACACCAACAATTATTACCCTTGTTGTAACTGATAGAAAATGTTATTCAAACAATATGAATTTGGTTATAGAAAGACATGTATCAGTTTACCCCATACAAAATTATATTCATATTCAAAAAAAGACTTTATGCCAACCAAACAAGTTTGAATTCATAAAAGGACTCACAAAGGCTTGGCTAGGTTAAGTCCTTTTCTCTTTGCAGACAGGTCCACAGGTCAGATGTTGGAGCCAGAGCATAAACCTAATTGTACAGACTGGTATTTCTCAGCTGTTTACTTCTAATAATTCTTTTTTGAGTGAAGCAGAATTTATGACTCTTTAAAATTACACAAATGTGCCTTTAATTTTTAGAGCAATTTTTGTTATTGTTATAAAGGATATAATTCTGTATTTAGAATCCTTCAAGTTTTGTTTTCACACATATTTATATGCTCTCTCTCTCTCTCTCTCTCGTAATATTGTTTCAACAAGTGTTTTTTTTGGGAAGGTACCTAATGGTACGCCGTACTGGCACCTTTATTAACAGTGACGTGTGCCATTTGGATGCAGTACACATCGAAATTTATAATATTCAGTAAATATTTTTCACGTTTACCTACTATTCAAATAAGCTTAAAGTTGTTTAACTAAATTTGCATTTTTCATTGTCTATTGTTAAGATATTTTCTATATCAAACTTTATAACCATTTTTAGAATTCTAAATTATTCAGTTGGATCTCTGTTTAACGAACTCCTTTTATAGTGAATTTTTTTGAATTTCCCTTTGGAAGTTACATTTAAAATAGTTTCCATTGAGCGAAGAAAATTTTCATATAAAGAATGGATTAGGACAGACTTAACTCGGTAAGCACCTGTTTGCATTTCTGGCCTTTAGGCAATTAGTGCTGCTGCATGAATTAAGAGAGCTAATGGGATTACCATTCTGCAACTTACGAGTACTTATAACACCTATCCCACCACCTGTCCCACATACGGGGAAGTCGCACTGGTCAACTGTGAGCAGATCAAGGGGTATTCCCGATGCTGCCAGTGGGCTTTCATCAACCTTCTACTGCAGTGATGTCCAACCTTTTTCCCCCAGGTCAGGCTAGCAACCTCCTACCAACTCTCATTTCCCCCCCTAGAAATTTATCCTGGGCAGGGGGGGGTTCCCCTTCTCTTTCTTCCTTCCCACTCTTCACCTGACTCTAGTTTTCTTTTCCTCCCTGGGAAACTTGTTCCCAGGGAGGAGGGCAAGCAGATAGGGGAGGCCTTGCCTACCAGCGACTCATCCCTACTTGGATGAGTACTTGGAGGCAGAAGTCCAGGCGATCACTGCTTCCATGTAGCCAAAAGGCCAATACAGAACACACACACAAGCTCACAGACAAAATTTGTCTGTCTAATTACTTACTCCTGTCCGGGAGTTAAAACTTTTTTTTCTCTCTGCTTCCTTTTCCCCTATCCCAGTTCAACCGGTTGGATTTTTTTTTTTATTATATGACACACACTGGCCTTACCTTGATAGAATTTGTAAAAACTGAGTCGGAGATTAACTTCTGTTCTAGGAGCTGCCCATACAAAAACACAAATTCAAAATACATATAAAATTTTCCTGTACAGGGGCCATATTCAAAAAAATTCAAAGTTAGATTTCTTCCGCGGGCCGCACTGAGTGATTCGAGAAAAATTAGTGTTACATTTTCCAATCTTGTTACATGTAAAAGAAAAATTGAAGATATTTGGAAATTTTATTAAGTGCATTTACTGAACAAAACATTTAATGAGAAAAGTTTTTGATAATTAACAAAATTTTAAATTCTGTTTTAGTTCACTTTCCGCACGGGCCATAAGGTTGGACACCACTGTGAATGAACTGTAAGTCCCCATTCGAGAATTAGGAGAGAGTGGTTTTCTTTTACCCTGACAAATAAACATCTGTTGTTTTGCGGAAGTGCGTTATCCACATTTTTCCGTAAATTTTCCCAATCTTTGTTTACATGGTCACAGTACCCGAATATCCAAATGACACAGACATTTTGGACAGTTTCAAAAAAAAAAAAATTCAAAATTTAACAACTAGTTCAAATAACTAGTGACAATATCGATGATGAGAGAAGGAAAATGAGGACAACAAAGGTATTAAACCTTCTAAGCATGAAATGTTGGCATTTGGTGAAATTGAAGTTAGAAAATTGTCAATTAGGTTACAGTTCAATGAAAGAGATACAATTCGGGAATTTTGGGGGTACCTAATTGATAAGGTTTCAGAAGAATTGAAGCATTTGATGAACGCTCTGAGTACGATACCAATTTCATCGATGAATATGAACGAGGATTTTCACAAATGAATCTGATCATCAGCGCAACTAGAGCATTGTTGATGACAAAAACAATTTCTTCCCTATTATTTCTTAAAATTGTAGGCCCACTGGTGACACACTTCGATCCAGCAAATATCAAGGGGTAGAATTTTTTTCAGCCTGGACTGTACTTGTTAACAGGAGAGATTGCTTCTACAGGGATGGGATACACTTAAATAGAAAGGGTGCAAGAATATTTGCTGATGCTATCAAGACAGTGTTAGGTGGGTCGTAAAACTGCTAGCTTGTGGGGAGACAAAGACCAATAGAATGACAGTAGCCACTGGCAGAGGTGAAAGAGATTCTTGCACTGCTTCTATTAGAATGAGCAGAAGCCTGAAAAACAAGATGCATGATATTTCAGAGACTGCTGGGAGCCATTGCGGTACAAGTAAACACATGGGTTGTGTTAGGGTAGCTAAGAATAGAAACAGGTGCAGGTATACTTGCGTGTACACCAGTGCTAGGAGTTTAGTAAACAAATTTGATGAATTTGAGGTATTGCTCAAAACATCAAAGGCAGATATTGTTGGGATATCAGAGACGTGGTGTCACACAGATATAAGGGATGCAGAACTGCAATTTGGGGAGTACAACATCTACAGAAAGGATAGACAGGATAGGAAGGGGGGAGGGGTTATGCTATTAGTTAAGAAACACATAAAAACCAAGGAAGTGAAGCCAGTCGACATCACTGGACAGTGCAGTGTTGAGTCAGTTTGGTGTGACATAAACATTGGGAGATCAAAATTGAGAGTAGGAGTGTGCTATAGGCCTAATGACTCTGATGAGTATAATAAGAAACTGTACAGGGAAATAGAGTGGGCCAGTAAATCAGAGAGTCTTATAATGGGAGATTTTAATTTCCCAGATATTGACTGGAATTTGGGGGCTGGTCACTCACACACTAGCAGGGCTTTTGTGTATTTATTGGATGATTGTTTTCTACATCAGCATGTTCGGGAGGCAACTAGAGCAGTGTTGCCAACTCTTAATAATATTTCCCGCTAGCCGCATACTCAAAATCCGCTATTTTTAGCACTTGACCCGCCAAATTTTTTAAATTTTCATTTGTTTGTACTTGGTAGTGAATAAAAACAAACAAACAAATAGTATATATAAATAGTTATTTATTTTTCTGTTTTTAATATAAAATCAATATCTAAAAATCTAAATTAATTTCGAAATTCAATACCGCCTCATCATATGCTTCTTGTGTACCTATTTTGCGAAGCACTTCTTCAGGTAAAACATAATTTTTACAACACTTTTCAACTATTTTGAGCCCGTATCGTACTGATAAGATTGCATTAACCGTGCCAACACTCATTCTGTTGCGTGTTTTGTTTTTTACTAGATTTAAGTTGCTGAATATTCTTTCCACATCTGCATTGGATAATGGCAAAATTAAAATACCCAATGCAAATTCGCTAATTTCTTTAAATGGATTTTTACCGCTTGCATCTCGATATTTCGAAACTTCTGACCAAAACTTCATTGTAATGTTGATGTTTTCCCATTTAACGAGAGTAATGTTTATATACCGTTGCTCAATTTTTTCAATTTCTACTTCAGACAATTTTAAGTTTTTGTAATAAATTTAACAGAAAATTTTGCTTTAACATATTGTTAACTGAGATTAATGATATTTTTCTAATTCTTTTATGTTGTCCAGAAGAATTGTTGATACAAATCAATCAAGAAATTACGGCATCTCTCTCTTATTGCCATTTCATCTGTTGTTGTGATAAGTTTATTCATTATTAATTCATTTATTTTTCTTTCAAATTGGTATGGCTTAGGGTCTAAATAATTATTAATGTCCTCTTCTATCCTTTCAATATGTGTATTTGGTAAAAACATTTTATTGGCAATCATCGACAATAGCGTGTTTAAATCATGTAGTAATAATGTAGGATCGGCAGTATTTGATTCAAAAGATTTGTTTACTCTTTGTACTTCAGATAAGATAGGTTTTAAAAATAAAAGATACGCTAAATTACTTTCATCTTTAAACATTGAATAAAGAAGTTCTGCAGTATAACATTTGTCAGTCAAACGAGTTATTTCAAAATGGGCTTTTAATTCAATATACTGTTCTAAAATTCTTGTTATAGCAATTTCAATGGATAACCACCTTGTTTGACACGAATGAACTATCTTTTTCGGATCTGCACCATCGTTTATGGCACTGTATAAATATTTGAATTGATTTTGTCGGCTGGTGGATTTACTAAACCAATTATAAGTTTCAACTATCATGAATTCTAGACTTCTAGGGAATGTTTCGCGGGTTGCATGAGATACTGCTAATTGCAAAGAATGACATACACATTTAATTAATATCAAGTTCGGTACATCGGACTTCAAATGTGTATAAACGCTGTTATTAACTCCAATCATAACGCTAGCATTATCTGTCCCAATGCCCACAAGATTATTTAAAGTAAGTTTAAAATTTCCCAGCGTTATTTTAATTGAATTTGAAATATTTTCAGCGTTACACTTATCTAATTCTACAAGAGCTAAGAATGTAGAAACTCTTTTATCGAATTGCTCATCATAATACACAATTGCAATACCTAATAGTTTTGTTACACTAATATCGTTTGATTCATCTAGTAACAAACTATAGTTTGAAAAGCCATTGAGCACTGACTTCAATAAATCTTTCTGAAAGTGGGGGTGTAGGATATATTTTATAATGCCGCTGCATTTTGTTCGATGAATTTTTAAAGTTTTGGCTGTTTGATCTTGGAATGCATTCTTACATAATTCACCAAGGTGGTCTATTGCCAGTATTGACGAGTGAGCACAAACAAACAAACTTAACTTTGCTTCAGCTTCCGCTGTTTGTAAATTCTTGGTGGGAAAATTTAATTTAGATTGGTTGCCTGATCTATTGGGTGAAAATGGTTCTGCTGACTTAATAGGTTTGAAAATTTTTAAATGACTTTTAATGTCCGAAATTTTAGCAGTAAAATCAGACTTGCAATATTTACATCTTGCTCGAGTTGGATGTCCTGGAATCTCTACTAACCAGTCTTTGAATTGTGGAAAAGCTAACCATTCCTTCCGAAAATTTTGGGTATATTTCGTTTTGTTTTTGCCCGCCATCCCGTAAGGTAAGGTTTATGGCCAGTCCGCCTCTATCGATAGAGAAAAAAATATGAAATCATGAAACGCATTGAGCGAAATGAAAGACCATGTGATATTGCACGTGCTACAGACCTAAATGAGGCAACGCCGAGAATTACAAAGAATGCGGAGAAAATAAAAACAACTTTGATAGCAGGAACAACTAAAAGTGTAATTAAAATCCATTAGATTAAGACACAAAGAATTGGAAGAGATGGAACGGCTGTCATCTGTTTGGATAGAAAATAAAACAAAAAACAAGTTTGCTTACGATAGAAGCAAAAGCATTAGCAGTATTTTATTACGACCTTTACGTAATAAAAAAATACGTAATAATCGTAATAAAATACGTAAGTATTTTATTACGATTATTTATTGTGTTTGGTAATGTTCTGTTTACAAATGTGTGTTCAATCTTGGGTGGTCGGCACCTAACCCAATTTTTCCCATAGGGCCTGTTGTTTATATTGCACGAGGGTTTCTAGGAATACAACTATCGTGCTATACGAGGACTGACTATACTAAGATATTATTACACTGTGGTTATTAGAAATAATTATTACTTATTACTCTTATTACTTATTGCTCTGTGGTTATTAGAAACGTTGAAAGAGATGTCGGTAATTCGGATCGCATTTCTTGGAAGCCAAACAAATACGACGAAGAAAAATTATCCAATGCCATTCCTTCGCGGTTTCAAAAAAAGGCGTCATTAGAATTTTTTCCACATTTTTAGATTTGATCCAACAATTTAAAGCTATGACCCAATGATCAGGTCGTTTGACCGCGAGCGTAACTACGTAAAATTGTTGGGGTTCTCCTCAGGGAAATCCAGAATAATATAAAACCGATTCTTCGCTTTTAAAAAAAAAAAACTATGAAATATGATATCCCTACTATTTCAATTATGAATTATTTTTATTATTAATTAAATAATCAATTGAACAATTAATTTAATATTTCTTAAATGAATATTTCTTAATTTAAATGTTACATTGCCAAATTACATAAAATTGTAATTTGGATTGCCAAATTATATAAAATGCTAAACATTTATACTCTTCCCGCTAAAAAATCCGCTATCCGCTATTTCATATTTTTTTCCGCTAAACCTGAAGCAATTCCGCTAAATCTAGCGGGAAAACCGCTAAAATGGCAACACTGAACTAGAGGGAGTAATACTCTTGATTTGATTATCAGCAGTGATTAGCATTAGCATTAGTAGAGACATTTGATGCAAGAAAGCAAGCTTATGCAGCATCAGCCAAAAAAAAAAAAAAAAAAAAAACCACTTCCACTTCACCCCTCCGTTCGTTCAAAATACCTGTCCAGCTGAGCCTTAAACTTATTTAGGCTATCAACCTCCACCACAAGGGATGGAAGATTCTTCATGCATTAAGAATCTGCAGATAAATGAACCACTAGGTGGCAGTGATCACAGTGTACTGAAGTGGGATTTACTCAAAGAGGTAACTACCATTAGGGGTAAAGGGAAGGGTTATTGCTTCCGTAAAGGCGACTACGATGGACTGAGACAGTATTTAAATTCTATACAGTGGGACCAACTGATGATGTTACCAACAGCAAATTCAAAATGGGAAGCATTCAAAGAACTTATCTTGGAAGCTACTAGGCTTTACATACCAACTAAGAAATATTGTTCAGGGTTTAGGCCAAAATGCATGGGATACTTACAAATTAACACATGACACAGAAGCCTATGATAGATACAAGTTGATATGCAACCAAGTTACAAAGGAGGTTAGGCAGGCGAAGGCAGATTACGAGAAATCCTTGGCAAGGGATGCAAAGAAAAACAGCAAACAGTTCTTTACTTATGTAAACTCTAGAAGGAAGGGGATGAATCAGATTGGTCCACTTGATATTGATGGGTCAACTGTTGATGATCCTGCTCAGGTAGCTAACAAACTAAATGAATATTTTGCATCGACATTCACACATGAGGAGTTATTCAGCGAGGGGAATGCCTGGGGTGTATTCAACTCTAGCAGTAAGCTACAGAATCTTGAAATAACTGGGAGTAAAGTGGAGGAGAAACTGTTGAAGATAAACACAAGAAAGGCACCTGGGGTGGATGGGATCTATCCAGTTATATTAAAGGAGGCAGCAAAAGAAGTAAGCAAAGCCTTAGCCATAATTATGAGAGCTTCCTTGGACTCAGGGGAGGTACCCATAGACTGGAAATGTCCAAATGTGACCCCAATTCACAAAGGAGGATGAAAGGCTGACACAAGTAATTATAGACCTGTGAGATTAACTTCTGTTCCAGGAAAATTAATGGAGGCACTAGTTAAAGAAGCACTGCAGGATCATTTAGACAAGACTTCAGTTATATCTCGGACACAGCATGGTTTTGTTAAGGGGAAGTCTTGCCTGACCAATTTGATTGGATACTATGATGCAGTTACAAAAGAACTGGATGCAGGGAATAGCTTTGATATCATATATACTTGGATCTTAGAAAGGCTTTTGATACTGTTGCACATGGAAGACTACTACACAAATTGGAGCAGTGTGACATTGGAGGCAAATTGCTGCTGTGGATAAAGGGGCGGTTGAGGGGGAGAAGACAGAGAGTTATAATCAATGGATACTGCTCATCGTGGACTAATGTTATTAGTGGAGTCCCTCAGGGCTCAGTGTTGGGTCCATTATTGTTTTCTGTATTTATAAATGATATTGATGATGGTATATCAAGCTTAATGTCCAAGTTTGCAGACGATACAAAGGTTGGCATGGTTGTCAAGGACACTACTGACACTATGCTGCTGCAACAGGATCTGGAAAGGTTGAGCAGATGGGCTGAGAGGTGGCAAATGAAGTTTAACATTGACAAATGTAAAGTACTACACTTGGGAAACAGCAACCCCAGAGCAACGTATCAACTCTGTGGTACTACACTGACAGTGGTAGAGAATGAAAGGGACTTGGGGGTGGTTGTGCAGGCAGATATGAAGTTCTCTGAACAGTGCAGACGGGCTGCAAGAGTAGCTCATGGAGTATTGTCAATAATATACAGGAATTTTTCCAGCAGGGATAAGGAGGTGATTATTCCCTTGTATAAGGCAATGGTCAGGCCACACCTAGAGTACTGTATACAGGTCTGGCGGCCTCATTTCAAGAAGGATGTAGAGCTGCTGGAACGACTACAGAGAAGGGCAACAAGATTAGTGAATGGAACAAAGGGGTGCTCTTACGAAGAAAGGCTTAAGTTTTCAAATTACAGCGTCTGAAGACTAGCCACCAGCGAGGTGATCTGATAGAGGTGTATAAAGCCTTGAATGGTTTGAGCATGCTCAATGCTGATGGGATTCTCCCTCTAGCTCAGAATAATCATCTGAGCGGACATAAATTCAAATTGAGGAAAGACAGAAGTAGGATAGATGTGCGGAAATTTGCCTTTAACCAGCGGGTGGTTGGTTGGTGGAACAGACTTCCATCCCTTGTCGTGGAGGTTGATAGCCTAAATAAGTTTAAGGCTCAGCTGGACAGGTATTTTGAACGAACAGAGGGGTGAAGTGGAAGTGGGGTTTTTTTTTTTTTTTTTTTTCCCTGATCCTGCATAAGCTTGCTTTCTTGCATCAAATGCCTCTACTCATGCTAATGCTAATATGTTGATTTGTGGCTGCTTCGGAAACTTCATTCAGCAACAGACACAAACAGAAGAAAAGAAGTCGGCATAGTGTGTCAGATGAGAACTTAATAGAAATTTGGAATATTCTACAAAAACTTTATTATGAAATTATTTTTAATTATTACTTGTTTTACTCACATTTTACTTATTTTTTTTTACACATTTTATTTATTTTTTTATTAGTAAATTAATAAGAGGAGTTTACCTCAATATAGTACGTGGAACACTTCCGTATGATACCCTCCAGAAATTGTCGCGAGCTTGCGACCAAGTTCACACGAGTTGGGTGACATCCCCCCCACAGACACATAACGCACTACCACAGAATATGTCGGCTAGTTCACGAACACCCCCTCACCCAGTATCCAACGAACCGACACATCAACAGGTTACAAATCTTTCCTCGTGTACACTATCGCAGGACCAGATTTCACTTTTATCCAAAGGATTAAATTATAATTTACCACCTCGAAAGCTGCCAAAAAAACAATGCGTAATTGATTTTGAATTTGGACTTCGTAGTGTTCCACAAAAAGATGTATTTATTCAACAAGTTAACCAAGTAGTGAATAACATAAAAGAAACACGACTTCCTAAATTGAATACACATGACAGTTCAGCTTTACGAGAACTTCGAGAAAATAAGGACATTATTATACAGAGGGCAGATAAAGGAGATACAGTGGTAATACTAGATAAACATGATTATATTAATAAGTTAGATTCAGTTGTATCTGATAGCTCCACTTATTGTGAAGTGGACCCGACACTGTTTACCAATTTGGTAAATCAATACAATAAAACGTTAACCACATATCGTAAAAACGACCACATTACTATGGTTCAGTTGAAGGAATTGAAGTCCAGAACATACAATATTCCTGCACTTTTTGGTCAGGTAAAATTACACAAGCCTGGATTTCCGATTCGACCTATTGTTTCCTACAGGAACTCGGCATTTTCAGCCTTAGCCACACATGTATATAACATTATAAAACCTTTTAGACAGGTTATACAATTTGGGATTAAGAATTACGATACATTATTTAATAATCTTAAAGACTGTAGACTCGGCGACAATGACAATTTATTCTCATTAGATGTTACATCATTATATACGAATGTAAACGTTGAATACACATTAGATATTATTTGGGATATGTTAAATAAAAACTCGACACCGATTAATTATACGAAGCTGCCTATAAAGGAGATTTTTCACTTAATTAAACTATTAGTTGAGGCTAACTACATCACCTTTCGAGACAAGGTGTACAAACAAATTTTTGGATTACCAATGGGTTTGAGCCTGAGTGGCTTAATGTCAGAGATCTATCTCTCAACGATTGAGCAGATACATTTGACACCTTTTCGTCCCCGTATCACATACTATGGGAGGTATTTAGACGATGTTCTAGTTATTACCGATAGTAGTACTATCCAAGATATTTTACATTCATTTAACAATATTCATTCTAGACTCAAATTTACATTGGAAAGGGAAGATACGGATACTAAGTCATTAAACTTTCTAAATTTCACGCTTACCCGGGACTCGAACAAAATACAATTTAGCATCTATCGAAAACCCACAAACACCGGTATGCTTCTACATTATAATAGCTACCACCCATTCACCTACAAAAGATCGATTATCTTTAATCAATTTCTAAATGCCTATAAATATTCAACGACGGATTCTGCTTTAGACTCAGAAATACAAATATTAACTAGCAGATTCTTGAACAGGGGTTATCCCATTAACACTATAAATCGAATTAGGGTACAAGCTAAGGATAGGATACAAAATACTGCACCAATCAACAATAGTAATATCAAAAAATACTTTATTTCTGTCCCATATGTTGAACAGTGGCACAAACAGCTTAACAGATTCTTTAAAGATACCGAATTTAAAATTATAGCTAGGCCTATACGGAAGTTACACACTATACTGAACAATCGCTCGGTTCTTTCGGCGTTCGCAACACAAATTAATGATCTAGTATACAACATTTCTTGCGGTGATTGCGACTCGTCTTATCAGGGTTCCACGCGGTTTTCTCTTAATATCCGTGTAAATCAACACAAAGCCTCTGTTCGTGCTTCTCGTTCAGCAGCGTCAGAATTAGCCTTTCATGCCATTAACGAAAAACATACTTTTTTATTTAACGAGGCCAAAATACTTAACGTTCAACGTAATTATACGCGACTATTAATTGCAGAAACCGTTGAAATTAAATTACACGAGAATTCTGTTAATGTTCGGCGGCCATATTTGATCTCCGATGCGTGGACCTTTACGCGCATGCGCGAAGACACATAATCACTATTTAAGTTGCAGGTTTAGCCTGATTCGATAATTTTCATTCCTGTGATCACGACAGTCGGTCGAAAAGCATTGTCAGCTTCAGGAAGGAAAATCGTTTTGAATATTTTCGTTAGATTCTTTTAATTGCGTTAATTTGAATTTTAATTGTTTTGAATTGATTTTGAATTGTGTTAAATTGATTATTTAATTATTTATAATTTACTTTAATTATTTATATTTTACTTTAATGTACCGGTAAGTTGTCGATTTTTTCGTTTTTTCCGTTTTAATTTCTGGAGGGTATCATACGGAAGTGTTCCACGTACTATATTGAGGTAAACTCCTCTTATTAATTTACTAATATCATTATCAACGTAGAACATATTGAGTATTACAGCTCTGATTCATACTATCTAATTAATTTTCATACTCTTATTGACTATTTCATTCACTTCCTGTCTCTCCAGTAGTATACAATCGATACACACAATTATGGGAGATTTTTTGAATGGCTTGGTACAAAATTACATTAAATCTACACTAAGGTACTCGGCCCAAAGTTACCATATTTCTTTCCTAAAATATTGCCTTCAAAACAACATCGTTCCGAAGTTTGCCAGGGTGAATTTAAATCAAAAAATTTCAGGCATAAAACAACTATCACTGGCGACATCACGTAATATTGTTAAGCTTGCCTTAAAATCTCGATATTCGGATAAACAAAAATACCTTTCCCAGGTTAGGAAGCTTCGCGATAAATTAAAAAATTATCTACATCCGAACGATTGGTCTGTATTGAAGACCTCCATAGATTTGCGACGGGAAGCACAAGCCTCAGAAATAAAAAACAGACACGTTAATAAGTTGCAAACATTATCGAATAGTTCAAGACACGTTCATACGAATTCTAACACATTGTCGCGAGCTTGCGACCAAGTTCACACGAGTTGGGTGACATCCCCCCCACAGACACATAACGCACTACCACAGAATATGTCGGCTAGTTCACGAACACCCCCTCACCCAGTATCCAACGAACCGACACATCAACAGGTTACAAATCTTTCCTCGTGTACACTATCGCAGGACCAGATTTCACTTTTATCCAAAGGATTAAATTATAATTTACCACCTCGAAAGCTGCCAAAAAAACAATGCGTAATTGATTTTGAATTTGGACTTCGTAGTGTTCCACAAAAAGATGTATTTATTCAACAAGTTAACCAAGTAGTGAATAACATAAAAGAAACACGACTTCCTAAATTGAATACACATGACAGTTCAGCTTTACGAGAACTTCGAGAAAATAAGGACATTATTATACAGAGGGCAGATAAAGGAGATACAGTGGTAATACTAGATAAACATGATTATATTAATAAGTTAGATTCAGTTGTATCTGATAGCTCCACTTATTGTGAAGTGGACCCGACACTGTTTACCAATTTGGTAAATCAATACAATAAAACGTTAACCACATATCGTAAAAACGACTACATTACTATGGTTCAGTTGAAGGAATTGAAGTCCAGAACATACAATATTCCTGCACTTTTTGGTCAGGTAAAATTACACAAGCCTGGATTTCCGATTCGACCTATTGTTTCCTACAGGAACTCGGCATTTTCAGCCTTAGCCACACATGTATATAACATTATAAAACCTTTTAGACAGGTTATACAATTTGGGATTAAGAATTACGATACATTATTTAATAATCTTAAAGACTGTAGACTCGGCGACAATGACAATTTATTCTCATTAGATGTTACATCATTATATACGAATGTAAACGTTGAATACACATTAGATATTATTTGGGATATGTTAAATAAAAACTCGACACCGATTAATTATACGAAGCTGCCTATAAAGGAGATTTTTCACTTAATTAAACTATTAGTTGAGGCTAACTACATCACCTTTCGAGACAAGGTGTACAAACAAATTTTTGGATTACCAATGGGTTTGAGCCTGAGTGGCTTAATGTCAGAGATCTATCTCTCAACGATTGAGCAGATACATTTGACACCTTTTCGTCCCCGTATCACATACTATGGGAGGTATTTAGACGATGTTCTAGTTATTACCGATAGTAGTACTATCCAAGATATTTTACATTCGTTTAACAATATTCATTCTAGACTCAAATTTACATTGGAAAGGGAAGATACGGATACTAAGTCATTAAACTTTCTAAATTTCACGCTTACCCGGGACTCGAACAAAATACAATTTAGCATCTATCGAAAACCCACAAACACCGGTATGCTTCTACATTATAATAGCTACCACCCATTCACCTACAAAAGATCGATTATCTTTAATCAATTTCTAAATGCCTATAAATATTCAACGACGGATTCTGCTTTAGACTCAGAAATACAAATATTAACTAGCAGATTCTTGAACAGGGGTTATCCCATTAACACTATAAATCGAATTAGGGTACAAGCTAAGGATAGGATACAAAATACTGCACCAATCAACAATAGTAATATCAAAAAATACTTTATTTCTGTCCCATATGTTGAACAGTGGCACAAACAGCTTAACAGATTCTTTAAAGATACCGAATTTAAAATTATAGCTAGGCCTATACGGAAGTTACACACTATACTGAACAATCGCTCGGTTCTTTCGGCGTTCGCAACACAAATTAATGATCTAGTATACAACATTTCTTGCGGTGATTGCGACTCGTCTTATCAGGGTTCCACGCGGTTTTCTCTTAATATCCGTGTAAATCAACACAAAGCCTCTGTTCGTGCTTCTCGTTCAGCAGCGTCAGAATTAGCCTTTCATGCCATTAACGAAAAACATACTTTTTTATTTAACGAGGCCAAAATACTTAACGTTCAACGTAATTATACGCGACTATTAATTGCAGAAACCGTTGAAATTAAATTACACGAGAATTCTGTTAATGTTCGGCGGCCATATTTGATCTCCGATGCGTGGACCTTTACGCGCATGCGCGAAGACACATAATCACTATTTAAGTTGCAGGTTTAGCCTGATTCGATAATTTTCATTCCTGTGATCACGACAGTCGGTCGAAAAGCATTGTCAGCTTCAGGAAGGAAAATCGTTTTGAATATTTTCGTTAGATTCTTTTAATTGCGTTAATTTGAATTTTAATTGTTTTGAATTGATTTTGAATTGTGTTAAATTGATTATTTAATTATTTATAATTTACTTTAATTATTTATATTTTACTTTAATGTACCGGTAAGTTGTCGATTTTTTCGTTTTTTCCGTTTTAATTTCTGGAGGGTATCATACGGAAGTGTTCCACGTACTATATTGAGGTAAACTCCTCTTATTAATTTACTAATATCATTATCAACGTAGAACATATTGAGTATTACAGCTCTGATTCATACTATCTAATTAATTTTCATACTCTTATTGACTATTTCATTCACTTCCTGTCTCTCCAGTAGTATACAATCGATACACACAATTATGGGAGATTTTTTGAATGGCTTGGTACAAAATTACATTAAATCTACACTAAGGTACTCGGCCCAAAGTTACCATATTTCTTTCCTAAAATATTGCCTTCAAAACAACATCGTTCCGAAGTTTGCCAGGGTGAATTTAAATCAAAAAATTTCAGGCATAAAACAACTATCACTGGCGACATCACGTAATATTGTTAAGCTTGCCTTAAAATCTCGATATTCGGATAAACAAAAATACCTTTCCCAGGTTAGGAAGCTTCGCGATAAATTAAAAAATTATCTACATCCGAACGATTGGTCTGTATTGAAGACCTCCATAGATTTGCGACGGGAAGCACAAGCCTCAGAAATAAAAAACAGACACGTTAATAAGTTGCAAACATTATCGAATAGTTCAAGACACGTTCATACGAATTCTAACACATTGTCGCGAGCTTGCGACCAAGTTCACACGAGTTGGGTGACATCCCCCCCACAGACACATAACGCACTACCACAGAATATGTCGGCTAGTTCACGAACACCCCCTCACCCAGTATCCAACGAACCGACACATCAACAGGTTACAAATCTTTCCTCGTGTACACTATCGCAGGACCAGATTTCACTTTTATCCAAAGGATTAAATTATAATTTACCACCTCGAAAGCTGCCAAAAAAACAATGCGTAATTGATTTTGAATTTGGACTTCGTAGTGTTCCACAAAAAGATGTATTTATTCAACAAGTTAACCAAGTAGTGAATAACATAAAAGAAACACGACTTCCTAAATTGAATACACATGACAGTTCAGCTTTACGAGAACTTCGAGAAAATAAGGACATTATTATACAGAGGGCAGATAAAGGAGATACAGTGGTAATACTAGATAAACATGATTATATTAATAAGTTAGATTCAGTTGTATCTGATAGCTCCACTTATTGTGAAGTGGACCCGACACTGTTTACCAATTTGGTAAATCAATACAATAAAACGTTAACCACATATCGTAAAAACGACTACATTACTATGGTTCAGTTGAAGGAATTGAAGTCCAGAACATACAATATTCCTGCACTTTTTGGTCAGGTAAAATTACACAAGCCTGGATTTCCGATTCGACCTATTGTTTCCTACAGGAACTCGGCATTTTCAGCCTTAGCCACACATGTATATAACATTATAAAACCTTTTAGACAGGTTATACAATTTGGGATTAAGAATTACGATACATTATTTAATAATCTTAAAGACTGTAGACTCGGCGACAATGACAATTTATTCTCATTAGATGTTACATCATTATATACGAATGTAAACGTTGAATACACATTAGATATTATTTGGGATATGTTAAATAAAAACTCGACACCGATTAATTATACGAAGCTGCCTATAAAGGAGATTTTTCACTTAATTAAACTATTAGTTGAGGCTAACTACATCACCTTTCGAGACAAGGTGTACAAACAAATTTTTGGATTACCAATGGGTTTGAGCCTGAGTGGCTTAATGTCAGAGATCTATCTCTCAACGATTGAGCAGATACATTTGACACCTTTTCGTCCCCGTATCACATACTATGGGAGGTATTTAGACGATGTTCTAGTTATTACCGATAGTAGTACTATCCAAGATATTTTACATTCGTTTAACAATATTCATTCTAGACTCAAATTTACATTGGAAAGGGAAGATACGGATACTAAGTCATTAAACTTTCTAAATTTCACGCTTACCCGGGACTCGAACAAAATACAATTTAGCATCTATCGAAAACCCACAAACACCGGTATGCTTCTACATTATAATAGCTACCACCCATTCACCTACAAAAGATCGATTATCTTTAATCAATTTCTAAATGCCTATAAATATTCAACGACGGATTCTGCTTTAGACTCAGAAATACAAATATTAACTAGCAGATTCTTGAACAGGGGTTATCCCATTAACACTATAAATCGAATTAGGGTACAAGCTAAGGATAGGATACAAAATACTGCACCAATCAACAATAGTAATATCAAAAAATACTTTATTTCTGTCCCATATGTTGAACAGTGGCACAAACAGCTTAACAGATTCTTTAAAGATACCGAATTTAAAATTATAGCTAGGCCTATACGGAAGTTACACACTATACTGAACAATCGCTCGGTTCTTTCGGCGTTCGCAACACAAATTAATGATCTAGTATACAACATTTCTTGCGGTGATTGCGACTCGTCTTATCAGGGTTCCACGCGGTTTTCTCTTAATATCCGTGTAAATCAACACAAAGCCTCTGTTCGTGCTTCTCGTTCAGCAGCGTCAGAATTAGCCTTTCATGCCATTAACGAAAAACATACTTTTTTATTTAACGAGGCCAAAATACTTAACGTTCAACGTAATTATACGCGACTATTAATTGCAGAAACCGTTGAAATTAAATTACACGAGAATTCTGTTAATGTTCGGCGGCCATATTTGATCTCCGATGCGTGGACCTTTACGCGCATGCGCGAAGACACATAATCACTATTTAAGTTGCAGGTTTAGCCTGATTCGATAATTTTCATTCCTGTGATCACGACAGTCGGTCGAAAAGCATTGTCAGCTTCAGGAAGGAAAATCGTTTTGAATATTTTCGTTAGATTCTTTTAATTGCGTTAATTTGAATTTTAATTGTTTTGAATTGATTTTGAATTGTGTTAAATTGATTATTTAATTATTTATAATTTACTTTAATTATTTATATTTTACTTTAATGTACCGGTAAGTTGTCGATTTTTTCGTTTTTTCCGTTTTAATTTCTGGAGGGTATCATACGGAAGTGTTCCACGTACTATATTGAGGTAAACTCCTCTTATTAATTTACTAATATCATTATCAACGTAGAACATATTGAGTATTACAGCTCTGATTCATACTATCTAATTAATTTTCATACTCTTATTGACTATTTCATTCACTTCCTGTCTCTCCAGTAGTATACAATCGATACACACAATTATGGGAGATTTTTTGAATGGCTTGGTACAAAATTACATTAAATCTACACTAAGGTACTCGGCCCAAAGTTACCATATTTCTTTCCTAAAATATTGCCTTCAAAACAACATCGTTCCGAAGTTTGCCAGGGTGAATTTAAATCAAAAAATTTCAGGCATAAAACAACTATCACTGGCGACATCACGTAATATTGTTAAGCTTGCCTTAAAATCTCGATATTCGGATAAACAAAAATACCTTTCCCAGGTTAGGAAGCTTCGCGATAAATTAAAAAATTATCTACATCCGAACGATTGGTCTGTATTGAAGACCTCCATAGATTTGCGACGGGAAGCACAAGCCTCAGAAATAAAAAACAGACACGTTAATAAGTTGCAAACATTATCGAATAGTTCAAGACACGTTCATACGAATTCTAACACATTGTCGCGAGCTTGCGACCAAGTTCACACGAGTTGGGTGACATCCCCCCCACAGACACATAACGCACTACCACAGAATATGTCGGCTAGTTCACGAACACCCCCTCACCCAGTATCCAACGAACCGACACATCAACAGGTTACAAATCTTTCCTCGTGTACACTATCGCAGGACCAGATTTCACTTTTATCCAAAGGATTAAATTATAATTTACCACCTCGAAAGCTGCCAAAAAAACAATGCGTAATTGATTTTGAATTTGGACTTCGTAGTGTTCCACAAAAAGATGTATTTATTCAACAAGTTAACCAAGTAGTGAATAACATAAAAGAAACACGACTTCCTAAATTGAATACACATGACAGTTCAGCTTTACGAGAACTTCGAGAAAATAAGGACATTATTATACAGAGGGCAGATAAAGGAGATACAGTGGTAATACTAGATAAACATGATTATATTAATAAGTTAGATTCAGTTGTATCTGATAGCTCCACTTATTGTGAAGTGGACCCGACACTGTTTACCAATTTGGTAAATCAATACAATAAAACGTTAACCACATATCGTAAAAACGACTACATTACTATGGTTCAGTTGAAGGAATTGAAGTCCAGAACATACAATATTCCTGCACTTTTTGGTCAGGTAAAATTACACAAGCCTGGATTTCCGATTCGACCTATTGTTTCCTACAGGAACTCGGCATTTTCAGCCTTAGCCACACATGTATATAACATTATAAAACCTTTTAGACAGGTTATACAATTTGGGATTAAGAATTACGATACATTATTTAATAATCTTAAAGACTGTAGACTCGGCGACAATGACAATTTATTCTCATTAGATGTTACATCATTATATACGAATGTAAACGTTGAATACACATTAGATATTATTTGGGATATGTTAAATAAAAACTCGACACCGATTAATTATACGAAGCTGCCTATAAAGGAGATTTTTCACTTAATTAAACTATTAGTTGAGGCTAACTACATCACCTTTCGAGACAAGGTGTACAAACAAATTTTTGGATTACCAATGGGTTTGAGCCTGAGTGGCTTAATGTCAGAAATCTATCTCTCAACGATTGAGCAGATACATTTGACACCTTTTCGTCCCCGTATCACATACTATGGGAGGTATTTAGACGATGTTCTAGTTATTACCGATAGTAGTACTATCCAAGATATTTTACATTCGTTTAACAATATTCATTCTAGACTCAAATTTACATTGGAAAGGGAAGATACGGATACTAAGTCATTAAACTTTCTAAATTTCACGCTTACCCGGGACTCGAACAAAATACAATTTAGCATCTATCGAAAACCCACAAACACCGGTATGCTTCTACATTATAATAGCTACCACCCATTCACCTACAAAAGATCGATTATCTTTAATCAATTTCTAAATGCCTATAAATATTCAACGACGGATTCTGCTTTAGACTCAGAAATACAAATATTAACTAGCAGATTCTTGAACAGGGGTTATCCCATTAACACTATAAATCGAATTAGGGTACAAGCTAAGGATAGGATACAAAATACTGCACCAATCAACAATAGTAATATCAAAAAATACTTTATTTCTGTCCCATATGTTGAACAGTGGCACAAACAGCTTAACAGATTCTTTAAAGATACCGAATTTAAAATTATAGCTAGGCCTATACGGAAGTTACACACTATACTGAACAATCGCTCGGTTCTTTCGGCGTTCGCAACACAAATTAATGATCTAGTATACAACATTTCTTGCGGTGATTGCGACTCGTCTTATCAGGGTTCCACGCGGTTTTCTCTTAATATCCGTGTAAATCAACACAAAGCCTCTGTTCGTGCTTCTCGTTCAGCAGCGTCAGAATTAGCCTTTCATGCCATTAACGAAAAACATACTTTTTTATTTAACGAGGCCAAAATACTTAACGTTCAACGTAATTATACGCGACTATTAATTGCAGAAACCGTTGAAATTAAATTACACGAGAATTCTGTTAATGTTCGGCGGCCATATTTGATCTCCGATGCGTGGACCTTTACGCGCATGCGCGAAGACACATAATCACTATTTAAGTTGCAGGTTTAGCCTGATTCGATAATTTTCATTCCTGTGATCACGACAGTCGGTCGAAAAGCATTGTCAGCTTCAGGAAGGAAAATCGTTTTGAATATTTTCGTTAGATTCTTTTAATTGCGTTAATTTGAATTTTAATTGTTTTGAATTGATTTTGAATTGTGTTAAATTGATTATTTAATTATTTATAATTTACTTTAATTATTTATATTTTACTTTAATGTACCGGTAAGTTGTCGATTTTTTCGTTTTTTCCGTTTTAATTTCTGGAGGGTATCATACGGAAGTGTTCCACGTACTATATTGAGGTAAACTCCTCTTATTAATTTACTAATATCATTATCAACGTAGAACATATTGAGTATTACAGCTCTGATTCATACTATCTAATTAATTTTCATACTCTTATTGACTATTTCATTCACTTCCTGTCTCTCCAGTAGTATACAATCGATACACACAATTATGGGAGATTTTTTGAATGGCTTGGTACAAAATTACATTAAATCTACACTAAGGTACTCGGCCCAAAGTTACCATATTTCTTTCCTAAAATATTGCCTTCAAAACAACATCGTTCCGAAGTTTGCCAGGGTGAATTTAAATCAAAAAATTTCAGGCATAAAACAACTATCACTGGCGACATCACGTAATATTGTTAAGCTTGCCTTAAAATCTCGATATTCGGATAAACAAAAATACCTTTCCCAGGTTAGGAAGCTTCGCGATAAATTAAAAAATTATCTACATCCGAACGATTGGTCTGTATTGAAGACCTCCATAGATTTGCGACGGGAAGCACAAGCCTCAGAAATAAAAAACAGACACGTTAATAAGTTGCAAACATTATCGAATAGTTCAAGACACGTTCATACGAATTCTAACACATTGTCGCGAGCTTGCGACCAAGTTCACACGAGTTGGGTGACATCCCCCCCACAGACACATAACGCACTACCACAGAATATGTCGGCTAGTTCACGAACACCCCCTCACCCAGTATCCAACGAACCGACACATCAACAGGTTACAAATCTTTCCTCGTGTACACTATCGCAGGACCAGATTTCACTTTTATCCAAAGGATTAAATTATAATTTACCACCTCGAAAGCTGCCAAAAAAACAATGCGTAATTGATTTTGAATTTGGACTTCGTAGTGTTCCACAAAAAGATGTATTTATTCAACAAGTTAACCAAGTAGTGAATAACATAAAAGAAACACGACTTCCTAAATTGAATACACATGACAGTTCAGCTTTACGAGAACTTCGAGAAAATAAGGACATTATTATACAGAGGGCAGATAAAGGAGATACAGTGGTAATACTAGATAAACATGATTATATTAATAAGTTAGATTCAGTTGTATCTGATAGCTCCACTTATTGTGAAGTGGACCCGACACTGTTTACCAATTTGGTAAATCAATACAATAAAACGTTAACCACATATCGTAAAAACGACTACATTACTATGGTTCAGTTGAAGGAATTGAAGTCCAGAACATACAATATTCCTGCACTTTTTGGTCAGGTAAAATTACACAAGCCTGGATTTCCGATTCGACCTATTGTTTCCTACAGGAACTCGGCATTTTCAGCCTTAGCCACACATGTATATAACATTATAAAACCTTTTAGACAGGTTATACAATTTGGGATTAAGAATTACGATACATTATTTAATAATCTTAAAGACTGTAGACTCGGCGACAATGACAATTTATTCTCATTAGATGTTACATCATTATATACGAATGTAAACGTTGAATACACATTAGATATTATTTGGGATATGTTAAATAAAAACTCGACACCGATTAATTATACGAAGCTGCCTATAAAGGAGATTTTTCACTTAATTAAACTATTAGTTGAGGCTAACTACATCACCTTTCGAGACAAGGTGTACAAACAAATTTTTGGATTACCAATGGGTTTGAGCCTGAGTGGCTTAATGTCAGAGATCTATCTCTCAACGATTGAGCAGATACATTTGACACCTTTTCGTCCCCGTATCACATACTATGGGAGGTATTTAGACGATGTTCTAGTTATTACCGATAGTAGTACTATCCAAGATATTTTACATTCGTTTAACAATATTCATTCTAGACTCAAATTTACATTGGAAAGGGAAGATACGGATACTAAGTCATTAAACTTTCTAAATTTCACGCTTACCCGGGACTCGAACAAAATACAATTTAGCATCTATCGAAAACCCACAAACACCGGTATGCTTCTACATTATAATAGCTACCACCCATTCACCTACAAAAGATCGATTATCTTTAATCAATTTCTAAATGCCTATAAATATTCAACGACGGATTCTGCTTTAGACTCAGAAATACAAATATTAACTAGCAGATTCTTGAACAGGGGTTATCCCATTAACACTATAAATCGAATTAGGGTACAAGCTAAGGATAGGATACAAAATACTGCACCAATCAACAATAGTAATATCAAAAAATACTTTATTTCTGTCCCATATGTTGAACAGTGGCACAAACAGCTTAACAGATTCTTTAAAGATACCGAATTTAAAATTATAGCTAGGCCTATACGGAAGTTACACACTATACTGAACAATCGCTCGGTTCTTTCGGCGTTCGCAACACAAATTAATGATCTAGTATACAACATTTCTTGCGGTGATTGCGACTCGTCTTATCAGGGTTCCACGCGGTTTTCTCTTAATATCCGTGTAAATCAACACAAAGCCTCTGTTCGTGCTTCTCGTTCAGCAGCGTCAGAATTAGCCTTTCATGCCATTAACGAAAAACATACTTTTTTATTTAACGAGGCCAAAATACTTAACGTTCAACGTAATTATACGCGACTATTAATTGCAGAAACCGTTGAAATTAAATTACACGAGAATTCTGTTAATGTTCGGCGGCCATATTTGATCTCCGATGCGTGGACCTTTACGCGCATGCGCGAAGACACATAATCACTATTTAAGTTGCAGGTTTAGCCTGATTCGATAATTTTCATTCCTGTGATCACGACAGTCGGTCGAAAAGCATTGTCAGCTTCAGGAAGGAAAATCGTTTTGAATATTTTCGTTAGATTCTTTTAATTGCGTTAATTTGAATTTTAATTGTTTTGAATTGATTTTGAATTGTGTTAAATTGATTATTTAATTATTTATAATTTACTTTAATTATTTATATTTTACTTTAATGTACCGGTAAGTTGTCGATTTTTTCGTTTTTTCCGTTTTAATTTCTGGAGGGTATCATACGGAAGTGTTCCACGTACTATATTGAGGTAAACTCCTCTTATTAATTTACTAATATCATTATCAACGTAGAACATATTGAGTATTACAGCTCTGATTCATACTATCTAATTAATTTTCATACTCTTATTGACTATTTCATTCACTTCCTGTCTCTCCAGTAGTATACAATCGATACACACAATTATGGGAGATTTTTTGAATGGCTTGGTACAAAATTACATTAAATCTACACTAAGGTACTCGGCCCAAAGTTACCATATTTCTTTCCTAAAATATTGCCTTCAAAACAACATCGTTCCGAAGTTTGCCAGGGTGAATTTAAATCAAAAAATTTCAGGCATAAAACAACTATCACTGGCGACATCACGTAATATTGTTAAGCTTGCCTTAAAATCTCGATATTCGGATAAACAAAAATACCTTTCCCAGGTTAGGAAGCTTCGCGATAAATTAAAAAATTATCTACATCCGAACGATTGGTCTGTATTGAAGACCTCCATAGATTTGCGACGGGAAGCACAAGCCTCAGAAATAAAAAACAGACACGTTAATAAGTTGCAAACATTATCGAATAGTTCAAGACACGTTCATACGAATTCTAACACATTGTCGCGAGCTTGCGACCAAGTTCACACGAGTTGGGTGACATCCCCCCCACAGACACATAACGCACTACCACAGAATATGTCGGCTAGTTCACGAACACCCCCTCACCCAGTATCCAACGAACCGACACATCAACAGGTTACAAATCTTTCCTCGTGTACACTATCGCAGGACCAGATTTCACTTTTATCCAAAGGATTAAATTATAATTTACCACCTCGAAAGCTGCCAAAAAAACAATGCGTAATTGATTTTGAATTTGGACTTCGTAGTGTTCCACAAAAAGATGTATTTATTCAACAAGTTAACCAAGTAGTGAATAACATAAAAGAAACACGACTTCCTAAATTGAATACACATGACAGTTCAGCTTTACGAGAACTTCGAGAAAATAAGGACATTATTATACAGAGGGCAGATAAAGGAGATACAGTGGTAATACTAGATAAACATGATTATATTAATAAGTTAGATTCAGTTGTATCTGATAGCTCCACTTATTGTGAAGTGGACCCGACACTGTTTACCAATTTGGTAAATCAATACAATAAAACGTTAACCACATATCGTAAAAACGACTACATTACTATGGTTCAGTTGAAGGAATTGAAGTCCAGAACATACAATATTCCTGCACTTTTTGGTCAGGTAAAATTACACAAGCCTGGATTTCCGATTCGACCTATTGTTTCCTACAGGAACTCGGCATTTTCAGCCTTAGCCACACATGTATATAACATTATAAAACCTTTTAGACAGGTTATACAATTTGGGATTAAGAATTACGATACATTATTTAATAATCTTAAAGACTGTAGACTCGGCGACAATGACAATTTATTCTCATTAGATGTTACATCATTATATACGAATGTAAACGTTGAATACACATTAGATATTATTTGGGATATGTTAAATAAAAACTCGACACCGATTAATTATACGAAGCTGCCTATAAAGGAGATTTTTCACTTAATTAAACTATTAGTTGAGGCTAACTACATCACCTTTCGAGACAAGGTGTACAAACAAATTTTTGGATTACCAATGGGTTTGAGCCTGAGTGGCTTAATGTCAGAAATCTATCTCTCAACGATTGAGCAGATACATTTGACACCTTTTCGTCCCCGTATCACATACTATGGGAGGTATTTAGACGATGTTCTAGTTATTACCGATAGTAGTACTATCCAAGATATTTTACATTCGTTTAACAATATTCATTCTAGACTCAAATTTACATTGGAAAGGGAAGATACGGATACTAAGTCATTAAACTTTCTAAATTTCACGCTTACCCGGGACTCGAACAAAATACAATTTAGCATCTATCGAAAACCCACAAACACCGGTATGCTTCTACATTATAATAGCTACCACCCATTCACCTACAAAAGATCGATTATCTTTAATCAATTTCTAAATGCCTATAAATATTCAACGACGGATTCTGCTTTAGACTCAGAAATACAAATATTAACTAGCAGATTCTTGAACAGGGGTTATCCCATTAACACTATAAATCGAATTAGGGTACAAGCTAAGGATAGGATACAAAATACTGCACCAATCAACAATAGTAATATCAAAAAATACTTTATTTCTGTCCCATATGTTGAACAGTGGCACAAACAGCTTAACAGATTCTTTAAAGATACCGAATTTAAAATTATAGCTAGGCCTATACGGAAGTTACACACTATACTGAACAATCGCTCGGTTCTTTCGGCGTTCGCAACACAAATTAATGATCTAGTATACAACATTTCTTGCGGTGATTGCGACTCGTCTTATCAGGGTTCCACGCGGTTTTCTCTTAATATCCGTGTAAATCAACACAAAGCCTCTGTTCGTGCTTCTCGTTCAGCAGCGTCAGAATTAGCCTTTCATGCCATTAACGAAAAACATACTTTTTTATTTAACGAGGCCAAAATACTTAACGTTCAACGTAATTATACGCGACTATTAATTGCAGAAACCGTTGAAATTAAATTACACGAGAATTCTGTTAATGTTCGGCGGCCATATTTGATCTCCGATGCGTGGACCTTTACGCGCATGCGCGAAGACACATAATCACTATTTAAGTTGCAGGTTTAGCCTGATTCGATAATTTTCATTCCTGTGATCACGACAGTCGGTCGAAAAGCATTGTCAGCTTCAGGAAGGAAAATCGTTTTGAATATTTTCGTTAGATTCTTTTAATTGCGTTAATTTGAATTTTAATTGTTTTGAATTGATTTTGAATTGTGTTAAATTGATTATTTAATTATTTATAATTTACTTTAATTATTTATATTTTACTTTAATGTACCGGTAAGTTGTCGATTTTTTCGTTTTTTCCGTTTTAATTTCTGGAGGGTATCATACGGAAGTGTTCCACGTACTATATTGAGGTAAACTCCTCTTATTAATTTACTAATATCATTATCAACGTAGAACATATTGAGTATTACAGCTCTGATTCATACTATCTAATTAATTTTCATACTCTTATTGACTATTTCATTCACTTCCTGTCTCTCCAGTAGTATACAATCGATACACACAATTATGGGAGATTTTTTGAATGGCTTGGTACAAAATTACATTAAATCTACACTAAGGTACTCGGCCCAAAGTT